>NC_029772.3:13715536-13740640 GCF_000817695.3 Arachis duranensis | reverse complement strand
AGTGATATTATAAAATATGAAAATTACAATATTTTACAAATTTTTTATTATCGAAATATATTGTTAGATAATTTTAATTAATATTAATTTGAGCTACAAATGTACTTTGTGGAGTTTATTAGCACCTGATGAACCTGTAAACTCACATACACAACAACTATGAATTCTGGTGTGATCGTTTAATTACATAACTCAATTTTTTATTTTATTTTAATCTACTACTATAAAAACTAAAATATCCATTACACCATAAAAAAATTATTACACCATAAAAAGAAAGAAATAAAATCATTAAAGAAATAACTATTTCATGTGGTTAGAATTTACTAAAAAAAGTTTTGTAATTATCCTTTGAGAAAAAAAAAAATAGACATGTTACTTAAATTATTTTTCATTAACAATAATGTAAGTTCAATTGTAATTAATTTTATAGTAAGAATACATAAAGAGTATATAAGATGTATTTTTTTATCAAATGTTTTTTTACTATGATGAACAGACACTGACACGGACATGGGACATGACACGACACGAAACACGCTGACACGCAAATTTTAAAATCTTACATAACACGGGAATACAGATATATATAAAATATAAAGTATTTTTTAGATAAATCATAATGATATTTTAATATTTTATTGATATTAAAATATAAATTAATTTTTTAAATTATTTTTAATGTCTTATTTTAATTATATAATCTAAAATTATTTTAAGAATACATATTAAGAATAAGACCGGACACGCTGATACGTGATGGTATTTAGGTGTGTCCAAGTGTGTCCGAAGAAGAATTTTTTATTTTTTGTTGAGACACGATTTGGACACAGCAGACACGTGTGACGAATGAGTGTCGGTGAGTGTCGTGTCTGAAATGTGTCCGACACGCAGACACGGCAACTCAACAAAATGTCCGTGATTCATAGATTTTTTACAATTGAGCCTACATTATTATTAATGAAAAATAATCTAAGTAGTCAAATAAAACTATCGCTGGAACATATCTATGAGCATTATCTATTTTTTTTACTACTATAAAAAAAAAGTATCAGGGTGAAAAATGAAGAAGGAGTATAATAATAAATTCATATTTTATAAATGTTTTTAACATTTACTATGAATAAAAATTCATTTAAAATTTTTAAAATGATTTAGAAACTCAATTAAAAAAATAAAAATTTAATTATAAATTTGATAAAAATATAGATATCAAGAGAGTAACTAAACTTAAAAATTATAATCAATTTTTAAATTATTAATTTAGAAAAATGTCTTGACATTTTTTAATTCTCTCTCATATTTTTATACATCATTCAAGATTTTTATTTTTGATAATTTTATCTATTAGTCCATTATGTTAAAATTTTAAAAGTAATAATATTATTCTCATTTTAATAATACTTTTTATATAAATTTATATAAAGAATGATATTATAAAATATGAGAATTAAGGTATGATTTCACAATTTTTTTATTATCGAAATAAATTGCTAGATAATTTTAATTAATATTTATTTAAGTTACAAATTGCTATTAAAAAACAAGTCGCATTTTGTGAAGTTTAGCACCTGATAAAATCGTAAACTCACATGCATTGCCACTGTCACTGTGAATTATGTCGTGATCATTCAACCACGTAATGCAGTGCTTTATTTTATTTTAATCCACTATTATATTATAACATAGAACTATTATACCACAAAGTCGGAGAAATAAACCATTAAAAAGAGAATTATTCTATGTTGTTAAAATTCAGTAGAAAAAAATTTTGTAACTATATTTTAAAGGAAAAAATTGGATATATTACTTAAATAATTTTTTATTAGCAATAATGTAAACTCAATTGTAATTAATTTATAGTAAAAGTATATAAAAAGTATATAAGATATATCTATGGATCAAATATTTTTTTTATAATTGAGTCTACATTATTGTTAATAAAAAAATTATCTAAATAATAAGACAAAATAATCATTAAGACATCATTATAAGTATTATTGATTTTTGTTATTATGATGAGAAGAAAATATTATGATAAAAACAGAATTGAGTATAATAATAAATTCGTATTTTATAAATGTTTTTTAATGTTTACTGTAAATAAAATTTATTTAAAAATGTGATTGTTTGCAACCGACGTGAATTTTCGTGACTTTTGATTTTCACAGTTACGTCTAATCAAACGTCGCATCCATTAGGGGTATGCGTAGGTATTAATTACCTTGTAACGGTGTATTCATTAATGACCGCTTCCATTTTTACCATTATGCCCCTAACGTGCTTATAAGTGCTTCCCCCTTCTTTCGTTGTTTCATTTCTTCGATTTTTCAAATTTTCCCTTTCATCTGTTCGTGGAACACTTTCGTATCTGTTCGTGGAACACTTTCGTTGAGGGCTTTCATCTTCCTCTACCCCTTTTCAGGCAAAGGTTGGTTCTTTCTTCCCTTTTATTAAGTGCTTCTATTTGCATGCCTTTTATTTTCTTTGGAGAGGGAGAAGGTGACGCCGTAGATTTCTGTTAGATTCCATGCCCCCTTAGGAACTCTCGTTTTTTATTCTTTTTTCTTTTTTCTTTGTAGGTTTTCATCGTACCCTAGGAAAAAATGTCTTCTGTAGAAGTTCTTGCTCAGTGGGTTGATGTTACGGTCTTGGGGGAGGAACCCTTGGTTGATGCCGAGTTTATCACCAACCTTCGCACTCATCACCATATTTGTACTTCTGAGGAGGATGAGCCAAAGTATGAATTGGTGGTCCCAGGTCTGGAAGACCGGGTTTGTTTTGGGAGGGATACTGAGGAGGTCCCTCATTTTTTCTACATGTATGAAAGCACGATTACCCGTTTGGGTGTTTTTCTTCCATTTTCTGATTTTGAAAAAGCTGTTTTACGTCACTGCCGAGTTGCTCTTACCCAACTTCACCCAAATTCTTGGGGTTTTCTGAAAATTTACCAGTTTATCAGCCATGCCTTAGATTTTCCGACCCCTTTGAGGATTTTCTTCTATCTTTTCCACATGATCAAGCCTTTCAGTGGGCTAAATAACAAGCAGCAATGGGTGTCTTTTCGAGCCATACAAGGTCGGAGAGTTTTCACCCTTTTTTATGAATCTTTCTATGACTTCAAAAATTATTTTTTCAAAGTTCAAGGTGTAGAGGATCACCACCCCTTTTTCCTGGATGAAAATTCTATTCCTCGCTTTCCTCTGTACTGGTTGGAGGCCTCTCCCTGTGAGAAATATGGTTTGGATGACTTGGATGAGGTGGAGGCAGCTATTGTGGGGTTCCTCCGAGAAGTGTGGGGGAGGGCCCCATATCTGGATACCAAAAAATTTCTCCAGGGGTCGCCGACCTTTGTCCAGGCACAATTAGGTAGCCTTTGTCTTTCTGCTTTGTTTTCGACTTGTATTTTGTTTTTCCGACTTGTCTGACTTTTTTGGCTACTAATTGCTTTTTACAGAGATGGCGAAGAGGAATTCCAGTGAATCTTACCAGAGGGTCCAGGAGGCCAAAGCGACGTCCCGTGCCAGGACCGGCAACGCCAGGGTAGCTAGCTCTCCTCTTCCTCTTCCTCCCCCTTCTTCCCAAAATTTGGGGACCTCTTCTCGTCCTATTGTTGTTTCCTCCTCGGCCTCTTCTCAGCCGCCCTCTTCCCCCCGATATTTTCCTGAGCCAGACAAGAAGAAGCGCAAGACTTTAGAGTCTTCCTCTTCTTTTGAAGGTGAGGCTAAGGTGGATGCTCTTGCATTTATCCGGAAACACATCTATCCCCATACCTGTATAGGTATGGATGACGTTTCTGTCCGGAACCACCTCACTATTCTGGCTCAGGAAAATATCAGGCGGCGGCGGTGTGCACTAAGTTTCTTTATATTTTTGAGAAGACTCCTCTTAGCTCTCTGGGTTCAACTTCGAGGGTTGAAGAGTTGGAGGAAAGGCTTCTCATGTATCAGAAACATGAGAAGGAGTTGAAGGAGGAGGTCACTAAATTGAAGGAGGAGAGGGATGGCCTTTGGGAGAAGGGTAGCAAGTTACAAGCCCAATGCAATATGGAGGAGGGCTTGAGGAAGAAGGCACAGGAGAGTTATTCGAGCGTGTTCAAGGACCTCGTGGAGGTGAGGAAGGACTTGTTGAATTCTCGGACTGCTTACGCCGAGTTGGAGGACTCTATTGCTGAGGGAGCCGAGGAGGCTTGGAGGATTTTTAAGGAGCAGGTCGGAGTCCCTGCTCCCAATCTGGATCTCTCTCCTTTGGACCCTGACAAGATTGTCATTGATGGGGCCATTGTGTCTCCTCCCCGACCTGTGTCTGAGTCCGAGTTGAAGACTCGGGGTCAGAGAATCATAGAGTCTCCTCCCCGACCAGACGACGCTCCGAGTTCTTCCAAGGCTCTCGAGACTTCTCTACCAACTCTTGTGGGTGCCCCTCTCCCTGGTCCTGATGGAGTTGCGGCCAATCTTCCTGTTTCTGGTGGTGATCTGACTACTCCCTATGGTGATGCTTAAAAATTTGTTGGCTATATGGGGGCCCGGCCTGTGGGTCCCCTCTTTTTAAACTCTCTCTTTTTTATGTTGGTGGTGGTAGTTGACATTTTATTTGGCCTTTTAAGGCCGTAAACAAAATATTTTTAGAAATGCCCCTTTTTTGGATAAGGGGTTTAAGTTATCTTTCGTGTGCATGCTTTTTCTGTTTTTGATACTTAGAAAATTTCTTCGACTTTTTCTTGAAAAACCTTTTCCTTTGGCGTTGTCTGTCCTTCTGAGCTTTTTTCGCTTTGAGAACTTAGGACAGTCTTTTGGCTTTTTTAATAGGTTTTTCGATCTCTTTTTCACTATTCCTTATACTCAACTTTGCGGTTTATTGAGTTTTTATGACTTAGGTTATTTTTGCGATGCGTTTTTCTTCTGCTCGATTTTTCATTTCGATTTATAGGTCGAAGTGTTTCCGAACTTCTCTACTCGGGTTTTCATTTCGACTTATGAGTCGGAGTGTTTCCGAGTTTCTTACGATCAACTTTTATAACCTCTTTACACCGACTTGTACCTCGTCGTTTTATCCTGACGACCATCTAGGTCGGTTCATGGGATTTTCACACTTTGTCTAGCTTAAGTCGGTGCGTTTCGTAGAAAGAAAATAAACGAGAAGGAATTTTTATAAGAGATATTTGAAAAAGATCTTTATTTATTTGAAAAGGTACTTTTACTGCTACTAAGGGCTTTTAGCAACTTATTCCCCTTAGCCTCTACTATGATGCCTCGTTAAAAACCCTTCTTCAGAAAAAACCCTTTGATTTTTGGGAAAAAAATCGTGAAGTAGGAAAAAGAGTACATCAGGGAGTAGAGTTCGCTTTTAACTATAGTACCTTTTCATGTTGCAAGCATGCCACGACCTTGGTAACTCGGTTCCGTTTAGGTCGGTCACCTTATAATAACCTTTTCCTAAGACCTCACTAATTTTGTTTGGTCCCTTTCAATTAGCAGCGAGTTTTCCTTCCCCCGACTTGTTGACTCCAATGTCGTTTCTGATCAATACCAAGTCGTTTGGGGTGAAGCTTCTACGAATGACTTTTTTGTTGTACCTGGTGGTCATCCTTTGATTCTACACTGCTTCTCTTATCTGGACTTGCTCTCGGACTTCGGGGAGCAGTTCGAGCTCCTCTTTGTGCCCCTGTATGTTTCCGATCTCATCGTGGAGAATCACCCTTGGACTTTGTTCGCTGATTTCTACTGGTATCATGGCTTTTACGCCGTAGACGAGTCGGAAGGGCGTTTCTCCAGTGGCAGATTGTGTCGTCGTCCGGTAAGCCCATAACACTTGTGGTAGCTACTCAGCCCAGGCTCCTTTTGCGTCTTGTAGTCTTTTCTTTAGTCCTGCCAGTATGACTTTGTTGGCTGCCTCGGCTTGTCCATTTGCTTATGGATGTTCCACCGATGTGAACTAGTGTTTGATCTTCATACTGGCCACTAGGCTTTTGAAGGTAAAGTCGGTGAACTGGGTTCCGTTATCTGTGGTAATGGAATAGGGTATTCCAAACCTTGTGATGATATTTTTGTAGAGGAACCTCCGACTTCTCTGGGCTGTGATGGTGGCTAATGATTCTGCTTCTATCCACTTTGTGAAGTAGTCTATTCCCACAATCAAGTATTTGACTTGTCCTGGGACCTGGGGAAAAGGACCTAACAGATCCATCCCCCATTTTGCAAAGGGCCATGGAGAAGTTATACTGATTAGTTCCTTGGGGGGAGCCACGTGGAAATTTGCGTGCATTTAGCATGGTTGGCACTTTTTTTCAAATTCTGTGGCATCTTTCTGCAAAGTTGGCCAGTAGAATCCAGCTCGGATTACTTTCCTGGCTAGTGACCTGGCTCTGAGATGGTTTCCGCAGATCCCATTATGAACCCCCTCTAGTACTTCAGTAATCCTTGAGGTCGGTACGCACTTCAACAATGGTGTTGATATTCCTCTTTTATAAAGGATATTTTTCACCAGAGTGTAATGTTGTGCTTCCCTCCGAATTTTCTTAATCTCTTTTTCCTCTTTGGGGAGGATGTCGAATTTTAGGTATTCGACCAAGGGATTCATCCATCCGAGGTTTAGCCCAATTACCTCTAGGACATCTCGTTTGTCCTCTTCTTTTACTACAGAGGGTTCTTGGAGAGTTTCCTGGATCAGGCTTCTGTTATTCCCTCCTGGTTTGGTGCTTGCTAACTTGGAGAGGACATCTGCTCTGCTATTGAGATCCCAGTTATATGCTTAACTTCGGTTTCCGCGAAGTGCCCTAAGTGTTCCAGAGTTTTTTCCAAGTACCTTCTCATGTTTGGGTCTTTGGCCTGATACTCTCCATTTATCTGGGAGGTCACCACTTGAGAGTCACTGTATATCATCACTTTCGTTGCACCGACCTCTTCGGCCAGTTTCAACCCTGCAATCAAGGCTTCATACTCTGCTTGATTATTTGAAGCTGGGAATTCAAATTTGAGGGATACCTCTATTTGGGTTCCCCTTTCGTCGGCCAGTATTATGCCTACACCACTTCCTGTCTTGTTTGAGGATCCATCTACGTAAAGTTCCCATGTAGTTGGCTTCTCTTGATCTCCCGCGTATTCTGCTATGAAGTCGGTGCGGCATTGGGCTTTGATCGCTGTCCGAATTTCATACTTTAATTCAAACTCGGAGAGCTCTATTGCCCATTGAACCATTCTCCCTGCAACATCCGTCTTCTGGAGGATTTGCTTCATGGGCTGGTTCGTTCGGACTCTTATAGTATGTGCTTGAAAATAAGGCCGTAGCCTTCGTGAGGCTATTACTAAGGAGTAGGCAAACTTCTCTAGTTTGTGGTACCTTAGCTCGGGGCCCTGCAGGACTTTGCTGATGAAGTAAACTGGACGCTGTCCGACCTCGTCCTCCCTTATCAGGGCTGATGCAACAGCTTTATCTGCTATTGACAGATATAGGATGAGATCTTCCCCGCTTAGAGGTCGGGTCAAGATTGGTGGTTGGCTCAAGAACTTTTTGAACTCCTGGAACGCTCCTTCGCATTCTGGAGTCCATTCAAACTGGCATCCCTTTTTTAATAAAGAAAACAGTGGAAGGGATTTGAATGCTGATCCTGCCAAGAACCTGGAAAGGGCTGCTAGTCGGCCGTTCAATTGTTGGACCTCCCTTAAGCAAGACGGGCTCTTCATTTCAAGGATGGCTTTACACTTGTCGGGATTTGCCTCGATCCCTCTCTGTGTTAGCATGAATCCTAGAAATTTTCCAGCCTCTACTGCGAAGGTACACTTTGCGAGATTTAACCTCATCCCGTGTAGCCTTATGGTGTCGAAGACTTGCGAGAGGTCTGTCAAGAGATCAGCTTCTTCCTTAGTTTTCACTAGCATGTCGTCTACGTAGACTTTCATTAAGCTCCCGAGATGGGGGGCGAACACCTTGTTCATCAGCCTTTGGTATGTGGCCCCTGTATTTTTTAGTCCAAATGGCATGACCACGTAGCAGAAATTTGCTCAGGGCGTGATGAACGATGTTCTCTCTTGGTCTGGCTCATACATAGGAATTTGGTTATATCCCGAGTAGGCATCCATGAACGACAAGTATTGATACCCCGAGTTAGAGTCTACTAGAGTATCAATACTTGGGATTGGATAAGGGTCCTTGGGACACGCTTTATTTAAGTCGGTGTAGTCGACACACATCCTCCATTGGCCGTTTTGCTTCTTGACTAGCACTACGTTTGCTAGCCATGTTGGATATTTAACTTCTCTGATGAAGCCGGCTTCTAGGAGTGCCTGTACTTGCTCTTCCACCGCTAGAGCTCGTTCAGGGCCAAGCTTGCGCCTTTTCTGTTGTACAGGTCGGGATCCTGGATACACCGAGAGCTTGTGGGACATAAGCTCGGGATCTATCCCAGGCATGTCAGAGGCTTTCCAGGCAAAGAGGTCAGAATTGTCTCTCAGGAGTTTAGTCAACCCTTGCTTCAGGGTTTCCCTAGGTTGGCTCCTATGTTGGTATTTTTCCCTTCCTCTTTGCTGACATGTATTTCCTCGGTTTTTCTTCCTGGCTGTGGTTGCAACTCTTCTTTGGCCCTTGCTCCACCGAGTTCTATGGTGTTGACTTCTTTGCCTTTTCCCCTTAGGTTCAGGCTTTCATTGTAGCACTTTCTTGCCAATTTCTGGTCTCCACGCACTGTTGCTATCCCCGCTGATGTCGGGAATTTCATGCAGAGATGGGGGGTAGATACCATTACTCCTAGTCGGTTTAGGGTAGCTCTTTCGATTAGGGCATTATACGCTGACCCCACGTTGATGACTATGAAGCCTATGTTCAGAGTTTTGGATTTTTCTCCTTTTCTAAAAGTAGTGTGGAGGGGCAGGAAACCCAGTGGTTTTATTGGCGTATCGCCTAGCCCATACAAGGTGTCGGGGTAAGCTCTCAGCTCCCTTTCGTCGAGCCTTAGTTTATCAAATGTAGGCTTGAAAAGGATGTCTGCTGAACTTCCTTGGTCCACCAGAGTTCTGTGGAGATGGGCGTTGGCTAGGATCATGGTTATCACCACCGGATCATCATGTCCGGGGATTATTCCTTGTCCATCTTCCTTTGTAAATGAGATGGTAGAAAGGTCGGGCGATTCACTTCCGACCTGGTAGATTCGCTTGAGATGTCTTTTGCGAGAGGACTTAGTGAGCCCCCTCCCGCGAATCCGCCTGAGATCATATGTATATGTCTCTCCGGAGTCTGCGGTGGTGGGTCTCTTCTGTCCGCATCATCTCGCTTTCTCTTTCCTAGATTGTCCGACCTCTCCATAAGATATCTGTCAAGACGGCCTTCTCTGGCCAGCTTTTCTATCACATTCTTGAGGTCATAACAGTCGTTTGTTGAGTGACCATATATTTTATGGTACTCGTAGTAGTCACTGCGACTCCCCCCTTTTTTATTCTTGATGGGTCTGGGAGGCGGCAGCCTTTCAGTATTGTAAATTTCTCTGTATACGTCTACTATGGAAACCTTTAGAGGAGTATAAGTGTGATATTTCCTAGGTCTGTCGAGACCGAGGTCTTCTTTCTTCTTTGGCTCCCTCTCCCTATCTTTTATCAAGGGGAGGTGTCCAGGTCGCTAGCTTGACTCTCTTAGTCTGGCATTTTCCTCCATGTTGATGTACTTCAGCTCTTTCTTGTACATCACTCAAGGAGGTGGGGTGTCTTTTTGATATGGACTGTGAGAAGGGTCCTTCTCTAAGCCCATTTACCAGCCCCATAATGACTGCCTCGGTGGGCAGGTCTTGAATCTCTAAGCATGCTTTATTGAATCTTTCCATATAATCCCGTAGAGGTTCTCCGACCTGCTATTTTATTCCCAGGAGGCTCGGTGCATGCTTTACCTTGTCTTTCTGAATGGAGAACCGCATTAGAAATTTTCTCGAGAGGTCTTCAAAGCTGGTGACCGACCTTGGAGGGAGGCTATCAAACCACTTCATCGCTGCTTTCGATAAGGTGGTCAGAAAAGCTTTGTAGCGTGTTGCATCAGAAGCGTCAGCCAGATACATCCGACTTTTAAAGTTTCTTAAATGATGCTTTGGATCTGTGGTTCCATCATAGAGGTCCATGTCGAGGCTTTTAAAGTTTCTTGAAACTTTTGTCCTCATTATGTCCTCACTAAAAGGGTCCTCCCTTCCTGGGGTTGACTATTCTCGGTCGTCGTGAGAGTTCTGACTTTTGAGGGAGGATTCTAACTTTAAGAGTTTTTCTTCTAACTCTTTTCGTCGTTCCATCTCCTCTCTTAAGTGCTTTTCTATTTTCCTTTGTCGCTCTCGCTCCTGTTCCAGTTGTTCCAAGCGACCTTGGTGGCCATGGAATAACCCCATTAGTTCGGTTGTATGGGGTAGCCCATCCTTTTCCGATTCACGCCCCTCGGAGGAGTTCATCTTCGGATTTTTAAATCCGGAGGTGCCTTCTCTATGCTGGTCGTTGGTTCCCTGGTGAAGGGTTAGGTCTGCGTCATTGTGTCCGGTATCTAGATTCTCTTGTTCAGAATCTAATGCCACATGACCATCTTCCTGTGACATGTCCGCCATTACTGGTTGATCTCTCGGGTCCCCGGCAACGGCGCCAATGTTACGATGGGTAACCGGAGATTAATGGGTTGGACAAGTTTGGCTGGCCCAATCGTCTGAACGATGAAATGTCCAAGTGAGTTGGTGATCCAAGGCCCCCGTCCGACTTGTGTAAGGGAGAATGGGGGTGGTACCTGCAAAGACACTCCGATGCCAAAGTCAGCAAAGGAGCAAAACAGGTCTAGAGAGTATTGGGCTTCTGAGATACCTGAGAGGTGTCAGTGTATTTATAGGGGTGAACCCACAACCACCGCTGAAGTAGTTTCGCCTTTTGAGGTGGATAACCGCCCCCTTTATCTTAGGAAGGTTGAGATATGGCTCCTGGAAGTGGGTAGAGAGATTTTAGGGGCAGTTACTCATTTGAATGAGTGATTATCTGCCAGCTAATCTTCGTCCCCGACTTCTTTAGGGTTAGTCGTGGTAAGAACCGACATCGTAGAGAGAAGGTCGGTACAAGGCGAGGTTCAACCCTTTTGGGTTGGGCCTTTTGTTGGGACCTGGGCCTTATCGTTGGGTCAGGGTATGAACAGATATATATCTCAATTTTAGATCTTTTTAAATAAATATTTTAAATATTTTATTTATTAATATAGATAATTTGAACATAATTTATATTTTTATATTTATTATTTATCTCATTTACAGTATAGATAAATTAATTATGACTCTATTTCATTTAAAAATTTATGTACTTTTTTTAAATATTAATTTAAATGTGTTACTTTTTAAAAAAATAATATACTAATTTTAAATAAATAGTTTCAAATCACAATTTTTTATATAAATTTATCTATTTTTTAATTAGAAATTTTTTAAGTGAATATGAAACTAATGAGTTAAAATCATCTATCTCATTTACTATTTAAAATTAATTTTGGGTTTTGGCTGATAGGACCGATACTTATTTAAGCGAACTAATGAGGTAACCACTATGATCACCAACCTAACTTAGTTAAATACAAATGGGATATAAATTAATTAAACTTAATCTAAATAGTAACAAAATATATAGATTTTTATTTTTTAAATCGGTGAAAATCAGATATTAATATATTTTTATTATTTTAAAAAATTATATTTTTATATTTATAAATTTTATATTTTTATACTTACCACTACTATAAACGAGATACGTGAAATACGTCAAATTTTATCTATCTTATTTATTTAAAAATTGTATTTTATCTCATTTATAGTATAAATAAAATAAATAATAAAATACAAAAATGTAAATTGTATCTAAATTACTTATACCGATAAATAAAATATTAAAAATATTAATTTAAAAAAATTCCTTAATCACTAATCAGATATTATTTCTTTTATATCACTACAAGAAAAGAGAGCTATTTTAACATGATTTTTTAATGGCCATACTTAAGTGTAAAAATTAATATATATTTTTGACAAATATCACAAATTTTAAATTTTTTATTTTTTTTATGAATAATTTGATTGTAGAAAATTACTCCTCAATTTTGACACTTATTTATTTTCAACTTACTCCATTATTCCTTTTCTTCGTTGAGCTTCGTCAATTTTAGCATCACACTGCTCTCAATTTGGGATTATATTACTCATTCTTCATCTTCAAAATCTTAGTTTGTTCTTCAGTTTCAAGATCTCATCTCATTCTTTATTAAAAATTTTTGTTGAGAATTTTTTATGGTCAATAAGTGTCAAAATAAATAGTATTTTTGAGGATTAATAAGTATCACAAAAATATATTCTCAAATTTTTCTAACAAATTATTTTTGACGGTCAATATTTATCAAAATAAAATTTAAACTTTTTTTACAATTATTTATATGTCAAAATTACTATTTTTGACAAAACTTTTATTAACATATTTTCATAGTTAAAATAATGTTAAAATTTGTTTTTTTGACGAATTTTAATTTTTTTTGACACATAATAATTCTAAAAAATAGTCTATATTATTGTAGTGTATGTTATTTTTGATTTTATAATATTTGACCCTTAAAAAAATACATTAAAAAGTAATATATTTAACATTTGATGAAAATAAAGATTTTTTATAATTATATTATTAAGTACTAAAAATTTGTTGTTAAATTAATTATTTATATAAAACATATATTAAAAATAAACTAATAAATATATATTTACACACATATATAATAATTAATTTAACAATTAATTTTTAATGTACATATATTTTTATTAGACATTAAATGAAGATAAATAGAGATCAGAACATTGTGATTCTAGATTTCAAGTTTATTGAAGTCAATAAGAGGTGAAATTTTAGTTAACAACAAGATAAAGTTATTAGTGTATGAAATCCTTTTGAATTTTTGTATTCTCCCTTTGTATTTTTAGGTAGTGTTTGTTTTGAGGTACTGAGATAGAGATTGGGAGACTAAGACTCAATATCATATTTGTTAGTTCAGAAAGTAGTACTAAAATTTCTGATTCTATCCCTAAAATATCAATATTTCAGTACCTCCAAAAAGTAGGGACACAAGGGACAAAAATTTTTAGAGATGGAGACTGAAATTTTAATAACATTTTATATCTAAAATATCTTATTTTAATTAATTAATTCCAATTTTACCCTTTGTACAAATTAAATTAGAATTTCATTCTTATTTCAATTTTTGTCTTCCACTTTGCACCAAACAGAATTCTGAGATTTATTTCAATCTCTGCATCTTAGTCTTTGTTTCTCAGTTTCAGCCCGTCTCTATCTCTTCACCAAACACTACCTTAGTGTTTCCTTTCTGTAAGCATCATAGAATCTAATTTTTCTATAAATTTATTTGGGTGAACTTAAAAAAATTTGAATTATTTTTTTAATTTAGGAAAATAAAAATAATTTTATATAAAATATTTTTTATTTATCAATTATATTTAAATATAATAATATAAAAGTACTTTTTATTTATTAATTTAATAATACTCAAACAAATCCATAATATAGTTCCAAATTTGTATTACAATCTTAGTTGACATTACATTTCTAAAAGTTCAAATTCCTAAGTGTAATAACATAGATTTCATTGAAAATGGTTAGTTAATTTTACCAACAATCATCATGTTAAAATTGATGAAAAGAGGCTTCACTCTCATCAAATACTGTTAGATGAGTCTGAGAATAAAAAAAAAAAGAAAGAAGGGATAAAAAGAAGGAGGTGAGAAGAGAGATACTTCAAGAGAGAGAAAAGAAAGAAAATAAATAGAGAACCAATATTGAAAAAAAGGTTGAATGAATTTTCAAAGAAAAAGTTAAAAATTACCCTAATAGCTATTATATACACATGTAAATAATAATAGTAATTGAATAACTAATTTGTCGAGGTATTAGAGAGGTAACAAACCAAATGCCAACTAACGCATAATTAGTAATTTATGATTCAACTTACACCCTCCCGCAAACTGTGGATGTTTAGAAGTCCTAATTAGAAAAGATTAATCGCAAAAGGACTCGGTGTCAAAATTTTTGTCAAAAAAATCTGTGAGCTGATTGGACGAGGAGACTGGCATCAAGTGTGTAAGGCCAGAAAGGTGCTGATTCCAAGCGGTGTGGCAATCCACCTCGATATGCTTTGAGCGTTCGTAAAAAATAGGATTAGTGGCAATGTGAATGGCAGATCTATTGTAACAAAAGAGAGTAATGGGTTCCGTTAGGGGTAATCCAAGGTCATGCATGATGAAAGACAGCCATTGAGCTTGGCAAGTACCTAATGTCAAGGCTCGATATTCTGCATCGGATGAGGATCTAGCGACGATGCTTTGTTTCTTACTCTTCCAACCAATTAAGGAACTTCCAAGAAAGAAGCAGTGATAGACTTTCGAGTATCTGTGCATGTTGCCCAATCGGCATCAGCAAAATCAGTGAGCTTGAAGTCATTGTCTGCTGAACAAGAAAAAACATCAACGGACAGCCATCCTTTTAAGTATTTTAACACACAAAAAGCTGCCCGCATGTGCTCATCAATTGGACAATCAAGGAACTTACTAAGTCACCTCATAGCATAAGCAATGATGACTCAGTAGGAAAGACAATTTAGTAGTACTCAAGAAAATTTTTGACTCTTGAATATCATCAAATTGTCTTTCCTGTTGAATCAACATTGAGAAGGCAACATTTATGTCAGGCATTGCGTTCATAAGCATCAACTGCGACCTCCCGGTGGAGTATTGATCACTCAGACCTCGAAGAAATCGAATTGTATACTCTTCACGCTTATACTGTCGTATCACATCCAATCTACATGAGCACGAAAATTCACATTTTTTTGCAATTAGGTATCGATTTAAAGTTGTTTAGATCTTCCCAAATTGACTTCAATTTGGTGTAATACGCAGTCACATTCAAATCGCCTTGTCTCATAGAGAATAATTCTTCCTGAAGTTCAGCCACTGTATTTGTCTCCCTGATAATATTGATATTTTAAATCTTTCCAAAGATCCGAAGCAATATTATTCTAAACCACGATATGTTGGGACTCAATGACAAATTGATCCAAGATACTATATAAGTATTACACCTTTTCCAAGCCTCAAATAGTATATCATTCTCATTTGATTTTGTAAGAGATCTATCTACAAACTTCAATCTGCTCTTTTCTTTCAAAACTAATAACATTGTTCTACTCCACGAATCATAATTGCTAACATTGAGAGTAACTGAGATTAAAAAATTACCAAGATTTTCACTTGGATGAATGTAGTAGGAGCTAGACGGATCTTGTATTGGATTAGTATGGTTCTTTGTCATCTGAGTTTGAAATATTGAGATTTGACTCAAGAAAGTTGCGATTGATTGAGTATCTAATAGATTAGAATTTGCTCCTTGATTATCAGCCATTATTAGTCAAGAATTGAAAATTGAAATTTAAGGATCAAAAATTGAAATAATTGAGAATTTACAGATTTTTTTGAAAGAACAGATAAGTGAAAACCAAATACCAACTAGCACATAATTGACAACTTATGACCCAACTTACACATCACATGTTTATGGTTTATAATCATCATGAAATTGTCAAGGGGATAAAAGATTCCACCAACACGTGATCGAATTCTCAGATTAATCCATGAAAATACCTTAGTCAAACATATTCAATGTTACATGAAATGAATTCAGCAAATAACGTTGCATTGATTCCACTAAATCAAGTGGATATACTATATATAGTTCTTTTCTACAACTAATCAAAGAAAATTTGACGTCAACCCGTTCGCAAAAAAGTTGGTCACGACGGCTGGGAACTAATTAGATTTTTTTAAGATTTAATTAACTAACATATATCTTAAAAATACATATTAAAACTATCATTAATAAAAATTTTAAATAATTTATTTTACTAAATATAATAAATATATTAAAATCTTTTTATACTTTGCATATTTTTTATAATTCTTTTAGTTAATAATTTAACATTAACTAAATCCATTTTTTTAAATGTGGATTGTTTTCTTCAAATTTGGTTCAATGTATGAGAAAGTTAATAAGGTTAATTAAAAGATAAGCCGCAGACACAGTTGAAGCTCCAATCTCAGCTCATTGGATGTCAGAGGACTAAGAAGGTCAACGGAAGAGAAATTGATTTAACATTTCAACGCATAATGGTCGTAATAGAAATTTAGTCGTTGCAACGACTAAGATAAAAATTTATATATTTTATTTTTATAAAATTTAAAAATTTTAACATAATAAATTTTTTTATAAAATATTTAAAAACTTATTTAAATATATACTCTTAGTAAAAAAAAAAAGGGTAACAAAAAATCGACATAGTAACTGAGAACATTCTTAAGATTTTGCAAGTTTTTTTTAATATTTTTGCTCAATATTTATATTGGTTAATTAAAAGACTTGAGAATTCCCCCTTTTTTTGCTGGAGTCTGCAAGTACCGATCATCCGAACAATTTAGGTACTAAGGTAGACTTGGCCAATTTTTTTAATAATCAAAACAATGTCTAGTGCAAACATGTTCATTCATTTATCTAAGCCTATAATCCCAATCCATGAATTCTGTACAGCTCATTAAGCCTATGATTTCAATCAATTAATTTATCTGGCATGCATTTTTAGTTTTGGATCAGTCCTTCTTTTCTTAAGATATTCTAATACGAAGGATTAATTAATTGTGAATTAAAACTTTATTTAAGGATTTTCTATTAGGTAATAAGCGTAGGAGATAGTCTTAAGTCTAATTCTATGTCTTCAAATAGTACTAACGAGTGGAGCGGTGGGGATCCCTTCAGTTGTTGATGGCTATGCCGGAGATGACATGGGGACAGATTTGTATTTTTGCTCTGTTTATTTTTTTTGTTTTGTTCATGTTAGTTGTGACACTCTGCTTGCTCCACTTCTATTGTGTTGAGCTGTTTGCTTTCAAAAAAAAAAATTCTATTACGAATTTAAACTTTATTTAAGAATTTATCGTTGACTAATACATTGCTATACACACAAAAATAGAATTCAAATTTCCGACTTATTTAAATAGATGAGTGAATTGACTAACTCAACTAACCTAAATTGATAGTCTTAAGTGTTTTTTTTTTGGATTTGAGCTATGCCCAACAACCCAAACCCGACTCTAAGAACCACCCAACCCATTTCCAAAATTGAATGTAGCGCTGCTCATGTGTTATCCCTGGCCGCCATTGCTTTGAAGGTTGAATAGACTCCATAGTCTATAACCATGAATTAAGCTACCATGTTGCTGTGGATGACGTTCTCTGCACGGCGCGGTGAGCTCCTCTATACAGTGAACTCCCACAAAACCAACGACGATGACCACGACAAACTTCTTTGTACAAAAGGCTCCGACGAGGCTAGCGAAGAAGACAACGGGCAGTTCCTCTGTGCAGGAAGCTCCGGCTGGGTAAGCCATGAAGACGACGAGAAAGCTCCTCAGCGCAGCGAACGAAGACGACGAGATGGGTCTTTCAAGGTCGCTCCAAGACGTCCGATTTGGTCTCCTCCATGAACAGAGCTCAAATGTGCCTATGTGTAGGAGGGAGGTCATAAATCCCTAGGGAGAAGGGTTGCATTGTTGGCCAACAGCTCCGTGAACCACCAACGCCATGGATTATGTTGACGCGTCCCTTCCGCTTAGAATCCAGTTAATTTCGTTCTCTTCTAACATTGTCTCCCGTTGAAGAATATTTGTGAAAATGGTATTACTTGTTACCTTCTTATTTCTTATTCTTTCTTTCTTTCTTTCTTTTTTTTTGAGGATTTAATTTTTTATTAGTTCAATGATAAACCTTTTTTCATCACCTCAAAATTTGTTGCACTGAATCCCATATTTTTCCGAGGTTGTGTTCTTAAACTTTCTTTTTGTATTATATTACAAATTTCTGCAGGTAGTTGTAGACTCCAATTTGGGGATAGGCTTTCTGCGTCTGCTGCTTTAGCCACTGCGTGTGCTAGGAGGTTGCCATTTCTGGGAGTCCACGTTAGACCCTTTTTAGGTAAAGCTTCTAAAAGTATCTGAATATCTTGAATTATTACCCATGCTTTGCCGATGAAACTTTTGGATTTAATAGTTTGCACCAATCTTTGATTGTCTGATTCAATTAATATCTTTCCCAATTGTAAATTATTTACAATGATGAGGGCTTGTCTTATTACTATAGCTTCAGCTATAATGCTTGAGTTAGCTTGATTTTTACCTATAAATCCTAATAAGTCCTTCCCTTCTTTGTCTCTAACTACAGCAGAAATAGTTCCGTTGCCAGATTCTTTCTTGAAGGTAGCGTCCACATTTGCTTTTAGCCAATCATCTGGAGGCGGTCTCCAATGGACCAGGTTAGCATTTCTTCTTCTTATTTCTACAGTCTTTGTCTCTGCCTTTTTTTCTGCAGCACCCCAATAACTATATTCCAATAGTTTGGCTTTCTTAATTGTCCAACTAGGATTAATCTCCTTCCGTTGAAACAATTTATCATTCTTAGATTTCCATACTTCCCAGAGCAAGAAACCTATTCTGCTAATTCTTTTTCTCTGGTCTTCTCCGCCTTCTGCTCTAATCTTCTTAATATTGTCCATTAGCCAATTTTCTAATGATGAGACTGTTTCTACTGTTGGAATGCATTGACATTCTGCACCAAACCAAACAGCCCTTACCCACTCACAAAGTAAGAGGGCATGCTCTACTGATTCATTTTCTTTTAAGCAAATTTGGCATAAAGGGCTGTCTAAAATTCTTTTTTTGTATAGAATAGTATACACTGGCAAAATATTTTGGCTGGCCTTCCATAAATGCATCTTAATTTTTGGCGGAACCTCCATTTTCCAAATTTCTCTCCATAGATCCCTCTTATCTGTACTGGTAGATGGATTTTCTTGGTTTCTGGCTAGATAGTCCTCTTTCGCAGCATAATAGCCTATTCTGATTGAATAATTTTCATCTTCCTTTCACGGCCAATATAGACAGTCTTTCTTATTCACTACACTAATTGGAGTTCTGATGATAGCTTCACTTGTTTGTTTTGGAAACATGCTAAAAATTTTGCTCTTATTCCATCCCACACCCTCTTCAATAAGCTCTCTAACTTTGGATGCATCCTGACTTTCTCCCTCCAATGCTCGGCTAGCTTCGTCGATCCAAGTATCCCTCCAAATACTTGTTTGCGATCCATCCCCCACACTCCATTTACCTTTTTTTTCTAAGAAGTTCTCTTCCATGTACTAAACTCTTCCAAACCCATGACGATCCCTTGTTTATCTTAGCCTCCCAAAAATTGCCATATGGAAAATAGATTGCCTTTAGGATCTGAACCCAAATAGAGTTTGGGTTCTTCAAGGCTCTCCAAGCTTGTTTCGCCAGATATGCAATGTTTTGAAATTCTAAATCTTTAAACCCCAAACCACCATCTCGTTTATTCATTATGATTGATTCCCAATTTTTTCAATGTATACCTCGTTTTTCTGCTGAAGCCCACCAAAATTTAGCTACCTTAGAATTAATTTTTCTCCAAAAGACTCTTGGAAACTTGATGATATTCATAGCATAAGCAAGCACCGCCTGCACTACTGCTTTAATGAGTGTTTCCTTGCCTGCCTGGTTAAGGAGTTTCTCTTTCCATCCCTCCAACTTATTCATAATCTTCTCCTCAATCCATGCTAGAGCTCTGTATAGAGATCTCTCCCATATCGCAGGTAGGCCAAGGTATTTGCCAGGTGATTCCCATGCCGGCATCCCTAGTATTTCTTCAATATTGACCCTATTTTGAATGGATACTTGATTACAAAATGTGATACCTGATTTATTGAGATTTAGTCGCTGACTCAAAGCTTCTGTGTATTTGTTAAGAATTGTGACAATTTTAAAAATTTCTTCCTCGCTTGCCTCCACAAAGATGATGCAATCGTCTGCAAACAGCAGGTGAGTGATATTTGGGGCTGTGGGGACAATCCTAAAACCCAAGATTCTTCCTTCTCTTCTTGCTTCATCCATAAGGATAGTAAACACTTCTGCTGCTAAGATAAATAGGTAAGGCGAGAGTGGATCACCCTGCCGAAGACCTCGCTGAGGCTTTATCTTTCTCAATAGCTCTCCGTTAATTTTAAATCTATAGTTCGCTCCTCTAACACATTCCATTACTAACATAACCCATCTTGTCTGGAATCCAAAGGCCAAAAGAACTTTTTCTAGAAAATCTCATTCCAGCCTATCATATGCTTTATTCATGTCAAGTTTGATTGCCAAACTATTCGATCCTCTCTTCCTTTCCTATTTAGGCTATGGTAAACTTCTTGAACAATAACAACGTTATCCTGAATGAGCCTTCCTCCAACAAACGCACTTTGTGTTGGAGAGACAATAGCTTCCATCCACTTCTTCAGTCTTAGAACAATTATTCTTGAAATTATTTTATAGATGAAATTGGAGTAACTAATGGGTCTAAGCTCATTTAGACTTTCTGGATTCTTTGTTTTTAGAATAAGAACCACTGTGGTCTCGTTTATCTCTTCTGGTATATGTCCGCTATTGAAAAAAGCTCTTACTACTGCACAAACGTCCTTACTAATTACCTCCCAATGCTTCTGATAAAAAATCCCATTCAATCCATCAGGCCCCAGAGCCTTAAGGCTACCCATACTGAACACTGCCTTTCTTACCTCTTCATCCATAATGTCCATGAGTAGCTCATTGTTAATCTCTTCCGTAACTCGTTGTGAAATCTTATTGATTGTGCCTTCGAATCCATGTCTAGTAGCTGAAGCAAAAAGTTTTTGAAAATGTTCTTCAATGTGCTCCATAATCTCGCTTGTGTTATTTAACCATTGACCAGAGGCATTCTTCAGTCTTTCTATTCTGTTTCTTTGTCTTCTATGAATAGTGGTGGCATGAAAGAAAGCTGTGTTTTTGTCCCCCCATCTGAGCCATTTTAATCTAGATCGTTGTCCCCAAAACTTCTCCTCTTGTCTCAATAATGTTGCTATGTTCTCCTTCAGAAGTTGCATTCTTCTTTGGTTCTCCTCTGTGAAGTCTGAATTGTGTAATTTTTTCAATTTATCTTTCATTTTTTGGATCTCTCTATCGGCTCTTTTAAAGGTAACTTTACTTCACTTCTTTAATTCCTCCTTGCAATTGTCTTACTCTATGAGCCGGAATCACATCCAAAATAAGAGGACAATGATCCGAACTAACAGCTGACATTAACGAGAGTGATGCATTTTGATACATAGACATCCATTCCCAATTTACCAAAGCCCTATCTATTTTTTCTCTTGTCACAAATCCATTTCTTGGATTGCTGAACCAGGTAAATTTTTCTCCCTTTAGATCAAGGTCCATCAAAGAGTTAGAATTCACAAACTGTCTAAATTCTTGTATTTGATTCTGTGATTTCGGGTGTAGCCCAACTTTCTCTTCCTGACTTAAAATGTCATTAAAGTCTCCAATAAAGAGCTGAGGGACTCCTTCATTATTGTTGCCAGCTGTGATACTCCTCCATTGATCTTTTCTCTTGTTATACTTCGGGTTTCCATACACAAAACTACCTATCCATGAGTTTCTATTTTTATCTTCAATTCGAGCTTTAATATAATTGTCACACCAAAAATAAACATCAACTTTATATATTTCATTCCAAAAGAGACATAGCCCTCCGGACAAACTCCAAGGTTCTACCCAAAAAGCGTTTTCAAAATGCAACCTTTTTTTTAGCCTAGTAATAGTTTTTTCTTTAGCTCTAGTCTCTATAAGAAAGACAATGGCGGGCTTAATCTGTTTACACAGACTATGTAACTCCGAAACTGTCGCAGAGGCCGCCACTCCACGACAATTTCAACTAATAATACTCATGGCTGAGTTGGGGGCATGATAAGGCCCGCCTCCTCAGTCGTTGAGTATTTCAAAACATTGCTTCTCCCCTGTAATTTCTTATAGCTAGTCCCTACCCATTCTTCATTTAAGCACTTCTTCCTTTTTGACACATTCTGAGAGTACAACATAGTTTCTTCTTTTTCACATATGTCTTCCATTTGCAAGTAATCTTCTTCATTTCTTCTTCTTTTCAGCCTTAGATAATTTTGCATTCTTTGAGCCAACTCCATCTCATAATCTTTTGCTATCGTTATCGCGTTGTCATTGCTTGTAGTTTGATTTTTGTCTTCATCCACCAGCTCCATAAAATAAGTATCTCCATCCATTGTCTTATAAATCTATTTGTTACTTTGCAGCATCTCATTAATGTCTTCCTTATGACCACAGCAGATTTTTATGTCTTTGCTTATAATCTTTTGTTGGGTTGTAAAATTGGCATGGGCCTCTAAACTCTTCCTCATAATTTCTTCAGCTTTGTTGGTAACATGGTCTTTCAAAAGTTGCCCAATAGACATGTTTCTTTCCTTTTCAACTAGCATATCCTCTTTTTGATGCTTTTCTACATTGGGCTTTAGTGGAGATTCAGCCCAATTTTCATTCAATTCAGCTCTTATAGGTGTTTTGTTTGGCCCACCCCTTTCTTTTTCCTTCCTATATATCCTTCTTTGTTCCTCAAAATTTCTAACAATCATTTTTAATTTTCTACCAGCTTTGTCGTTATTTCCTTTTCTCTCTTTATCTATGTTTAGCAGAGATTCAGGGATATTTTTTACCTGTTCTTCTACTCTCTGACCATCTCCATTTGCTACTTCTAGAGCCTTCTTTTTAACAGAACTTTTCATGCACCTCCCTTTTTCCTGTTCACTTCCAGCTCTGCTTTCTGCTGCTTCCTGTGGTATGTCATCCTCGCTTTCTGAGCGGTGAGCTTCACGCGCCTCTTCCATCTCATTCAGCCGCATAGAACTTGTTCCTTTACTACCTCTTTTCTCTCTCGATTTCAGCCGCCTTGCCTGTGCCACCCCCTATACCCATTAAGTATTTTGGCTCTCTTGGATTCCAACAAGCCATTGCTGTTGGATTCTTGCACTCCTTCTTGTTGTGACCTATGATCCCACAATTCAGGCAGTAACAGTCTTGTAACCTTTCATATTTGAATCCGATCCATAGATTTGGCAAGTTATTTCTGTCCATCCAGAACCCAATAGGGAGAGGTTTGGATGCATCGATTGCCACTCTAACCCTGAGAAAGGTCTTTTCCAATATCTCTTCCACCCTTGGATCTTTCACTTCTGTTACAATTCCCATTCTGCTGCCAATGTCTCTTGCTGTGTCTGCATTAATATATTCCTGCAGGAGTCCATGAATCTGAACCCAAAACTCTAGGTAATCATGTGCTACTTCATTTACAAATATCCCTTGGGTCCATGTTTGAAGATTGAGTAGTTGTTCCCTTATGCTCCAAGGTCCTCCGTTTAGTATTTGTGACCATTTTCTCTTGTCTTTGATGCTGACTAAAATTTTATTTCTGTCGACTGCAGAAATTGATATACCTTCTGGATTGCCCCATATTCCCAGCAACGTGTTCTTGATGGTCTTGAATGGAAGCTTCTTGTTCGAGATAACCTTTCCTACCAAGTTAATGCAATCGGTCTTGAATTTATGCTGCTCTCTTTTCTCCAGTGTGATGGTTTTACCTTTTATTGTTTCCTTTTCGAAATTTGTCATCTTGTATTATAGAAAAGAGTGACTATTCTGTTTGAAGTGAGTTGTAATAAGTTAATTTAGGGCGGAGTAGTGGATACTTCAGTTTATGTAAATTTGTTGATGTTAGATGGGACAATAGTGATAAATGAATAAGATTTTTTTATAGCAATGCAGAGAGTTTTATGTGATTATGATGCGGTGGATAGAAAGAACCTTTAGTTTTTAGTGTACTCTTCTGCCTAGAAAGAAGAGTTCTCCTAGAGAGAAAACTTGCTGAGATTCTTTCTTTCGCGATAGTCTTAAGTGTTAACCTGCAAATGTGGCAAAAACAAGTGGATTAAGCCGAAACTTTCACATAAATTTTTTACTTCACCCAAATAAAATGTAATATGTAATTTATAAAAGAAAGATTTCAAAAACATAATATATTGGTGGGTTGGCCCACATACTACCCCTATAACTCCTCTTTTCCATTTCTTTTATAATTTTTGCTGTGACACTGGCTCCCATTTTGATAAGCGTTTTTCTTGGTCGCCTTTTTTCAGATAAATATTAATGGAACAATCCTCCAGTCTCTCCAAAATTCTTAAAACAAAAAATAGCATAAATAATCAATCAGCTCAGGTCAAAAACATACCAGTCAACTCGGCTGGGAAGTTGGGCCTATATTTGAAACCTGAGAAGATCATTATTTGTGAGTGCTTAATATATGAATGAATGATAAGCCTCGAAACCCGACAAAAATGTTAAATTCCCAAAGTGCAAAAATTTGGTCATAGTTATCTATCTATCTATCTATATCTACCTACTTAGGTATATATTTCTTAGATTTATTTATCTATATCTATCTGTATCTATCTATAAGATGTACTCATTTACTAAACATTTTTTTATAATTAACCTTATATTGTTGTCAATAAAAAATATCTAAGTAACAAAATAAAACAATCACTAAGATATAACTATAGTTATCGATTTTTGTTATCATTATTCTAAAATACGAAGCAAAAATATTTTGATAAACACGTTTTTTACTCATATCATCATCATAATTCTCGAAGTCATGTGCAATAGCAATACCAAATCAAATACCAGGAGTAGTGAGTCCTGAGCTAATTTTGGCTAAATTTTAAAAATCTTAATGCTATAATGTTTTTTAAATCTTCTTAACCATTATCCTACTCCAATATTTTTTTTAAAAAATGCCCATATTATAGCAATTTCACCCAAAAGATAATGAGTTACTCTTATATTACGTCGTCAATGAACTGTAGCTCATCGACATTTCGTCCCTTCCTCATCCCAAAGGTCTCGGGTTCGAGTCTTACCAGGGGTTGTCCAATCCACCAACCCTGTAGAATACTCAAGGCTCTAGATTGAATAGAAGGAGTAACTATTTAAAACGATGAAAAAAAAAATAATTTATTTAAAAGATTTAAAATGATTTAGAAACTCAATTAAAAAAAATAATTATAAATTTA
>NC_029772.3:13702427-13715485 GCF_000817695.3 Arachis duranensis | reverse complement strand
ATAACTAAACTTAAAAATTACAATTAATTTTTAAATTATTTAAAATATATATCGATATTTTCTAATTCTCTTATATTTTCATACATTACACAAGATTTTTATTTTGACAATTTTACCTATTAGCCCATTATATTAAAATTTTTAAATGTAATAATGTTTTTTTCATTTTAAGAATATTTTTTATATAAATTTATATAAAGCGTGATATTATCAAATATGAGAATCACCATATTATTTTATAATTTTTTTTATTATCGAAATATATTATTAAATAATTTTAGTTAATATTTATTTGAGTTACAAGTGCATTTTATGGAGTTTAGTACCTGATAAATTCGTGAACTCACATATACTACAACAGTAAATTGTGACGTTATCATTCAATTACATAATGCAATTCTTTATTTTGTTTTAATCCATTACTACTCTAGAAACTAAAATATCCATAGAAGCAAACTATTACACCATAAAGAGAAAGAAATAAACTATTAGAGAAAGAACTATTTCATATTGTTAAAATTTACTAGAAAAAGTTTTGTAATTATCCTTTGAAAAAAATTAAACATGTTACTTAAATTATTTTTCATTAGCAATAATGCAAGTTCAATTGTAACTAATTTTATAATAAGAATATATAAAGAGTATATAAAATATATCTATTTATTAAATATTTATTTATAATTAAGCCTACATTATTGTTAATGAAAAATGTAAAAAATTTAAAATGATTTAAAAACTCAATTGAACAAAAATATAAAGATCTAATAATAAATTTGATATAAATATAGATATTAGAAAACTAACTAAACTTAAAAATTATAATCAATTTTCAAATTATTAATTTAAAAAAATGTTTCGACATTTTTTAATTCTCTCTCATATTTTTATAAATCACTCAAAGATTTTTATTTTTGGTAATTTTATCTATTAGTTAATTAGGTTGAAATTTTTAAATGTAACAATTTTATTTTCATTTTAATAATATTTTTTATATAAATTTATATAAGGAATGATATTATAAAATATGAGAATTACAATATGATTTCACAGTTTTTTTTGGTAAAAGTTGTTATTAAATAATTTTAGTTAATATTTATTTGAGTTATAAATTGCTATCAAAAACTGCACCTTATAAAATTTAGTACCCGATACAATTATGAACTCATATGCATTGTAACTATAAATAGAAACGTGATCATTATTTATTATAATTCACTGCTATTTCTCAAAGTAGATTTTTGTTATAATATTTATTTTCATTCAGACAACTTGAATTTTGGTGTTAGTGGTCACAGTCAGGTTTCAACGGTAGGAAAAAGTTAAACTTATAATTGTGCTTTCATTTTATTTTTTCAGAAATTGTAATAAAAATGTTATTAAATTCACAAAAAGTTAAAATTTAGATTTGTATAATTAACTGTTGACATATACAAAGATAGAGATAAAAAAGATAAAGATAACTCACTTATCTATAAAAATATACGTGATTCTCTCTTTCAATCCTCCATACTGATGATCAGATAATCCCAAAACATCATAGGTAGTACAAGTTCCAGCAGTCCTGTGTGGAGATTACCCCTAGGTCATATTATATTATTAGGGTTACAGGCGGCATTAGTTATGCACCAACAATACTTTGGCGACAATTGGAGTTGTGGTCATTAAAGTTCATCATCCCCATGAGCACATGGTCTAAGAAAGTGGGAGTTTACTTTCCGGGACCAAAGACGGTCAATATAGTTATAATGGTACTAAATTATTATTGAATACATCATTTCTTACGTCTTTACATACTCATCTGTCAATTTAATATGCATTTACAGTATATACATATATATCTCAATTATAAATTTTTTTTAAATAAATATTTTAAACATTTTATTTTTAGATATAAATAATTTAATTTATATTTTTATATTTTATTTTTTATCTTATTTACATTATAAATAAATTAATTATGACTATGTTTCATTTAAAAAATTATGTATTCTTTTTTAGTATTAATTTAAATGTGTTATTTTCTAAAAAAGTAATGTACTAATTTTAAATAAATAGTTTTAAATCACAACCTTTTATATAAATTCATTTTTTTTAGAAATTAATAATTTTTAAGTGAATTTAAAACTAATGAGTTAAAATTATCTATCTCATTCACTATTTAAAATTAATTTTAGTTTTTTTGCCAATAACATCGACACTTATTTAAAATTTACTAGAGAAAGTTTTGTAATTATCCTTTGAAAAAAATTAAACATGTTACTTAAATTATTTTTCATTAGCAATAATACAAGTTCAATTGTAACTAATTTTATAGTAAAAATCTATAAAGAGTATATAAAATATATCCATCTATTAAATATTTATTTATAATTAAACTTACATTATTGTTAATGAAAAATGATTTAACTAACAAGACAAAATAATCATTAGAACATAACTATAAATACTATCGATTTTTGTTACTACCATGAAAAAAAATATATATCAGAGTAGAAAAATAAAAGAATATAATAGTAAATTCATATTTTATAAATATTTTTTAAACTTTACCATGATTAAAAGTTTATTTAAAAAATTTAAAATAATTTAAAAACTCAATTAAAAAAATATATAAAGATCTAATAATAAATTTAATATAAATATAGATATTAGAAAACTAACTAAACTTAAAAATTATAATCAATTTTCAAATTATTAATTTACAAAAAATGTTTTGACATTTTTTAATTCTCTCATATTTTTTATAAATCACTCAAGATTTTTATTTTTGGTAATTTTTTCTATTAGTCAATTAGGTTAAAATTTTCAAATGTAATAATTTTATTTTCATTTTAATAATATTTTTTATATAAATTTATATAAGAAATGATATTATAAGATATGAGAATTATAATATGATTTCACATTTTTTTTTGGTAAAAGTTGTTATTAGATAATTTTAGTTAATACTTATTTGAGTTATAAATTGCTACTAAAAAACTGCACCTTATAAATTTTAGTACTTGATATAATCATGAACTTATATGCATTATAACTATAAATAAAAACGTGATCATTATTTTATTTTAATTCACTGCTATTTTTCAAGTAAATTTTTTGTATGATATTTATTTTGATTCAGGCAACTTGAATTTTAGTGCTAGTAGTCACAGTCAGAAAAAAGTTAAACTTATAATTGTGCTTTCATTTTATCTCTTCAAAAATTGTAATAAAAAATGTTATTAAATTCACATAAAGTTAAAATTTAAATTTGTATAATTAATTGTTGACATCCATAAAGATAGAGATAAAAAAAATAAAGATAACTCACTTATATATATAAATATACGTGATTCTCTCTTTCAATCCTCGATACTGATGATCAGATAATCCAAAAGCACCATGGCTAATACAAGTTCCGGTCCTAGTTCTACGTGGAAATTACTCCTAGGTCATATTATATTACTAGGGTTATAGGCGGCATTAGTTATGCATCAGCAATACTTTGGCCGCAATTGGGGTTGTGGTCATTAGAGTTCATCATCCCCATGAACACATGGTCTAAGAAAGTGGGAGTTTACTTTTCGGACCAAAGGCGGTCAACATAGTTATAATGGTACTAAATTATTATTGAATACATCATTTCTTACATCTTTACGTACTCATCTGTCAATTTAATATGCATTTACAGTATATACATATATATATCTCAATTATAGATTATTTTAAATAAATATTTTAAATATTTTATTTATATTTTTATATTTTATTTTTTATCTTATTTACATTATAAATAAATTAATTATGACTATGTTTCATTTAAAAAATTATGTATTCTTTTTTAGTATTAATTTAAATGTGTTATTTTCTAAAAAAGTAATGTACTAATTTTAAATAAATAGTTTTAAATCACAACTTTTTATATAAATTCATCTTTTTTTTAGAAATTAGTACTTTTTTAAGTGAATTTAAAACTAATGAGTTAAAATCTTCTATCTCATTCACTATTTTAAATTAATTTTGGTTTTTTGCCAATATCGACACTTATTTAAAATTTATTAGAAAAAGTTTTGTAATTATCCTTTGAAAAAAATTAAACATGTTACTTAAATTATTTTTCATTAGCAATAATGCAAGTTGAATTGTAACTAATTTTATAGTAAGAATCTATAAAGAGTATATAAAATATATCCATCTATTAAATATTTATTTATAATTAAGCCTACATTATTGTTAATGAAAAATGATTTAACTGACAAGACAAAATAATCATTAAAACATAACTATAAATACTATCGATTTTTGTTACTACCATGAAAAAATATATATCAGAGTAGAAAAATGAAAGAATATAATAGTAAATTCATATTTTATAAATATTTTTTAAACTTTACCATGAATAAAATTTTATTTAAAAAATTTAAAATGATTTAGAAACTCAATTGAAAAAAAAATATAAAAATCTAATAATAAATTTGATATAAATATAGATATTAGAAAACTAACTAAACTTAAAAATTATTAATTTACAAAAAATGTTTTGACATTTTTTAATTCTCTCATATTTTTATAAATCACTCAAGATTTTTATTTTTGGTAATTTTTTCTATTAGTCAATTAGGTTAAAATTTTCAAATGTAATAATTTTATTTTCATTTTAATAATATTTTTTATATAAATTTATATAAGAAATGATATTATAAGATATGAGAATTATAATATGATTTCACATTTTTTTTTGGTAAAAGTTGTTATTAGATAATTTTAGTTAATACTTATTTGAGTTATAAATTGCTACTAAAAAACTGCACCTTATAAATTTTAGTACTTGATATAATCATGAACTTATATGCATTATAACTATAAATAAAAACGTGATCATTATTTTATTTTAATTCACTGCTATTTTTCAAGTAAATTTTTTGTATGATATTTATTTTGATTCAGGCAACTTGAATTTTAGTGCTAGTAGTCACAGTCAGAAAAAAGTTAAACTTATAATTGTGCTTTCATTTTATCTCTTCAAAAATTGTAATAAAAAATGTTATTAAATTCACATAAAGTTAAAATTTAAATTTGTATAATTAATTGTTGACATCCATAAAGATAGAGATAAAAAAAATAAAGATAACTCACTTATATATATAAATATACGTGATTCTCTCTTTCAATCCTCGATACTGATGATCAGATAATCCAAAAGCACCATGGCTAATACAAGTTCCGGTCCTAGTTCTACGTGGAAATTACTCCTAGGTCATATTATATTACTAGGGTTATAGGCGGCATTAGTTATGCATCAGCAATACTTTGGCCGCAATTGGGGTTGTGGTCATTAGAGTTCATCATCCCCATGAACACATGGTCTAAGAAAGTGGGAGTTTACTTTTCGGACCAAAGGCGGTCAACATAGTTATAATGGTACTAAATTATTATTGAATACATCATTTCTTACATCTTTACGTACTCATCTGTCAATTTAATATGCATTTACAGTATATACATATATATATCTCAATTATAGATTATTTTAAATAAATATTTTAAATATTTTATTTATATTTTTATATTTTATTTTTTATCTTATTTACATTATAAATAAATTAATTATGACTATGTTTCATTTAAAAAATTATGTATTCTTTTTTAGTATTAATTTAAATGTGTTATTTTCTAAAAAAGTAATGTACTAATTTTAAATAAATAGTTTTAAATCACAACTTTTTATATAAATTCATCTTTTTTTTAGAAATTAGTACTTTTTTAAGTGAATTTAAAACTAATGAGTTAAAATCTTCTATCTCATTCACTATTTTAAATTAATTTTGGTTTTTTGCCAATATCGACACTTATTTAAAATTTATTAGAAAAAGTTTTGTAATTATCCTTTGAAAAAAATTAAACATGTTACTTAAATTATTTTTCATTAGCAATAATGCAAGTTGAATTGTAACTAATTTTATAGTAAGAATCTATAAAGAGTATATAAAATATATCCATCTATTAAATATTTATTTATAATTAAGCCTACATTATTGTTAATGAAAAATGATTTAACTGACAAGACAAAATAATCATTAAAACATAACTATAAATACTATCGATTTTTGTTACTACCATGAAAAAATATATATCAGAGTAGAAAAATGAAAGAATATAATAGTAAATTCATATTTTATAAATATTTTTTAAACTTTACCATGAATAAAATTTTATTTAAAAAATTTAAAATGATTTAGAAACTCAATTGAAAAAAAAATATAAAAATCTAATAATAAATTTGATATAAATATAGATATTAGAAAACTAACTAAACTTAAAAATTATTAATTTACAAAAAATGTTTTGACATTTTTTAATTCTCTCATATTTTTATAAATCACTCAAGATTTTTATTTTTGGTAATTTTTTCTATTAGTCAATTAGGTTAAAATTTTCAAATGTAATAATTTTATTTTCATTTTAATAATATTTTTTATATAAATTTATATAAGAAATGATATTATAAGATATGAGAATTATAATATGATTTCACATTTTTTTTTGGTAAAAGTTGTTATTAGATAATTTTAGTTAATACTTATTTGAGTTATAAATTGCTACTAAAAAACTGCACCTTATAAATTTTAGTACTTGATATAATCATGAACTTATATGCATTATAACTATAAATAAAAACGTGATCATTATTTTATTTTAATTCACTGCTATTTTTCAAGTAAATTTTTTGTATGATATTTATTTTGATTCAGGCAACTTGAATTTTAGTGCTAGTAGTCACAGTCAGAAAAAAGTTAAACTTATAATTGTGCTTTCATTTTATCTCTTCAAAAATTGTAATAAAAAATGTTATTAAATTCACATAAAGTTAAAATTTAAATTTGTATAATTAATTGTTGACATCCATAAAGATAGAGATAAAAAAAATAAAGATAACTCACTTATATATATAAATATACGTGATTCTCTCTTTCAATCCTCGATACTGATGATCAGATAATCCAAAAGCACCATGGCTAATACAAGTTCCGGTCCTAGTTCTACGTGGAAATTACTCCTAGGTCATATTATATTACTAGGGTTATAGGCGGCATTAGTTATGCATCAGCAATACTTTGGCCGCAATTGGGGTTGTGGTCATTAGAGTTCATCATCCCCATGAACACATGGTCTAAGAAAGTGGGAGTTTACTTTTCGGACCAAAGGCGGTCAACATAGTTATAATGGTACTAAATTATTATTGAATACATCATTTCTTACATCTTTACGTACTCATCTGTCAATTTAATATGCATTTACAGTATATACATATATATATCTCAATTATAGATTATTTTAAATAAATATTTTAAATATTTTATTTATATTTTTATATTTTATTTTTTATCTTATTTACATTATAAATAAATTAATTATGACTATGTTTCATTTAAAAAATTATGTATTCTTTTTTAGTATTAATTTAAATGTGTTATTTTCTAAAAAAGTAATGTACTAATTTTAAATAAATAGTTTTAAATCACAACTTTTTATATAAATTCATCTTTTTTTTAGAAATTAGTACTTTTTTAAGTGAATTTAAAACTAATGAGTTAAAATCTTCTATCTCATTCACTATTTTAAATTAATTTTGGTTTTTTGCCAATATCGACACTTATTTAAAATTTATTAGAAAAAGTTTTGTAATTATCCTTTGAAAAAAATTAAACATGTTACTTAAATTATTTTTCATTAGCAATAATGCAAGTTGAATTGTAACTAATTTTATAGTAAGAATCTATAAAGAGTATATAAAATATATCCATCTATTAAATATTTATTTATAATTAAGCCTACATTATTGTTAATGAAAAATGATTTAACTGACAAGACAAAATAATCATTAAAACATAACTATAAATACTATCGATTTTTGTTACTACCATGAAAAAATATATATCAGAGTAGAAAAATGAAAGAATATAATAGTAAATTCATATTTTATAAATATTTTTTAAACTTTACCATGAATAAAATTTTATTTAAAAAATTTAAAATGATTTAGAAACTCAATTGAAAAAAAAATATAAAAATCTAATAATAAATTTGATATAAATATAGATATTAGAAAACTAACTAAACTTAAAAATTATTAATTTACAAAAAATGTTTTGACATTTTTTAATTCTCTCATATTTTTATAAATCACTCAAGATTTTTATTTTTGGTAATTTTTTCTATTAGTCAATTAGGTTAAAATTTTCAAATGTAATAATTTTATTTTCATTTTAATAATATTTTTTATATAAATTTATATAAGAAATGATATTATAAGATATGAGAATTATAATATGATTTCACATTTTTTTTTGGTAAAAGTTGTTATTAGATAATTTTAGTTAATACTTATTTGAGTTATAAATTGCTACTAAAAAACTGCACCTTATAAATTTTAGTACTTGATATAATCATGAACTTATATGCATTATAACTATAAATAAAAACGTGATCATTATTTTATTTTAATTCACTGCTATTTTTCAAGTAAATTTTTTGTATGATATTTATTTTGATTCAGGCAACTTGAATTTTAGTGCTAGTAGTCACAGTCAGAAAAAAGTTAAACTTATAATTGTGCTTTCATTTTATCTCTTCAAAAATTGTAATAAAAAATGTTATTAAATTCACATAAAGTTAAAATTTAAATTTGTATAATTAATTGTTGACATCCATAAAGATAGAGATAAAAAAAATAAAGATAACTCACTTATATATATAAATATACGTGATTCTCTCTTTCAATCCTCGATACTGATGATCAGATAATCCAAAAGCACCATGGCTAATACAAGTTCCGGTCCTAGTTCTACGTGGAAATTACTCCTAGGTCATATTATATTACTAGGGTTATAGGCGGCATTAGTTATGCATCAGCAATACTTTGGCCGCAATTGGGGTTGTGGTCATTAGAGTTCATCATCCCCATGAACACATGGTCTAAGAAAGTGGGAGTTTACTTTTCGGACCAAAGGCGGTCAACATAGTTATAATGGTACTAAATTATTATTGAATACATCATTTCTTACATCTTTACGTACTCATCTGTCAATTTAATATGCATTTACAGTATATACATATATATATCTCAATTATAGATTATTTTAAATAAATATTTTAAATATTTTATTTATATTTTTATATTTTATTTTTTATCTTATTTACATTATAAATAAATTAATTATGACTATGTTTCATTTAAAAAATTATGTATTCTTTTTTAGTATTAATTTAAATGTGTTATTTTCTAAAAAAGTAATGTACTAATTTTAAATAAATAGTTTTAAATCACAACTTTTTATATAAATTCATCTTTTTTTTAGAAATTAGTACTTTTTTAAGTGAATTTAAAACTAATGAGTTAAAATCTTCTATCTCATTCACTATTTTAAATTAATTTTGGTTTTTTGCCAATATCGACACTTATTTAAAATTTATTAGAAAAAGTTTTGTAATTATCCTTTGAAAAAAATTAAACATGTTACTTAAATTATTTTTCATTAGCAATAATGCAAGTTGAATTGTAACTAATTTTATAGTAAGAATCTATAAAGAGTATATAAAATATATCCATCTATTAAATATTTATTTATAATTAAGCCTACATTATTGTTAATGAAAAATGATTTAACTGACAAGACAAAATAATCATTAAAACATAACTATAAATACTATCGATTTTTGTTACTACCATGAAAAAATATATATCAGAGTAGAAAAATGAAAGAATATAATAGTAAATTCATATTTTATAAATATTTTTTAAACTTTACCATGAATAAAATTTTATTTAAAAAATTTAAAATGATTTAGAAACTCAATTGAAAAAAAAATATAAAAATCTAATAATAAATTTGATATAAATATAGATATTAGAAAACTAACTAAACTTAAAAATTATTAATTTACAAAAAATGTTTTGACATTTTTTAATTCTCTCATATTTTTATAAATCACTCAAGATTTTTATTTTTGGTAATTTTTTCTATTAGTCAATTAGGTTAAAATTTTCAAATGTAATAATTTTATTTTCATTTTAATAATATTTTTTATATAAATTTATATAAGAAATGATATTATAAGATATGAGAATTATAATATGATTTCACATTTTTTTTTGGTAAAAGTTGTTATTAGATAATTTTAGTTAATACTTATTTGAGTTATAAATTGCTACTAAAAAACTGCACCTTATAAATTTTAGTACTTGATATAATCATGAACTTATATGCATTATAACTATAAATAAAAACGTGATCATTATTTTATTTTAATTCACTGCTATTTTTCAAGTAAATTTTTTGTATGATATTTATTTTGATTCAGGCAAGTCAGAAAAAAGTTAAACTTATAATTGTGCTTTCATTTTATCTCTTCAAAAATTGTAATAAAAAATGTTATTAAATTCACATAAAGTTAAAATTTAAATTTGTATAATTAATTGTTGACATCCATAAAGATAGAGATAAAAAAAATAAAGATAACTCACTTATATATATAAATATACGTGATTCTCTCTTTCAATCCTCGATACTGATGATCAGATAATCCAAAAGCACCATGGCTAATACAAGTTCCGGTCCTAGTTCTACGTGGAAATTACTCCTAGGTCATATTATATTACTAGGGTTATAGGCGGCATTAGTTATGCATCAGCAATACTTTGGCCGCAATTGGGGTTGTGGTCATTAGAGTTCATCATCCCCATGAACACATGGTCTAAGAAAGTGGGAGTTTACTTTTCGGACCAAAGGCGGTCAACATAGTTATAATGGTACTAAATTATTATTGAATACATCATTTCTTACATCTTTACGTACTCATCTGTCAATTTAATATGCATTTACAGTATATACATATATATATCTCAATTATAGATTATTTTAAATAAATATTTTAAATATTTTATTTATATTTTTATATTTTATTTTTTATCTTATTTACATTATAAATAAATTAATTATGACTATGTTTCATTTTTGGTAATTTTTTCTATTAGTCAATTAGGTTAAATTTTTAAATGTAAGTGTTTTATTTTCATTTTAATAATATTTTTTATATATATTTATACAAGGAATGATATTATAAAATATGAGAATTACAATATTATTTCACAGTTTTTTTTTTGTAAAAATTGTTATTAGATAATTTTAGTTAATATTTATCTGAGTTATAAATTGCTACTAAAAAATTGCACCTTATAAAATTTAGTACCTGATACAATTATTAACTTATATGCATTGTAACTATAAATAAAAACGTGATCGTTATTTTATTCTAATTCACTGCTATTTCTCAAGTAGATTTTTCTTATGATATTTATTTTCATTCAGGCAACTTGGATTTTGGTGCTAGTGGTTACAGTCAGGTTTTAGCGGTAGAAAAAAGTTAAACTTATAATTGTGCTTTCATTTTATCTCTTCAAAAATTGTAATAAAAAATGTTATTAAATTCATATAAAGTTAAAATTTAGATTTGTATAATTAATTGTTGGCATACACAAAAATAAAGATAAAAAAATAAAGATAACTCACTTATATATAAAAATATACTGATGATCAGATAATCCGAAAGCACCATGGCTAGCACAAGTTTCAGTCCTGTGCGAAGATTACCCCTAGGTCATATTATATTATTAGGGTTATAGGCGGCATTAGTTATGCACCAGCAATACTTTGGCTGCAATTGGGGTTGTGGTCATTAGAGTTCATCATCCCCATGAGCACATGATCTAAGAAAGTAAAAGTTTACTTTTGGGACCAAAGACGGTCGACATAGTTATAATGGTACTAAATTATTATTGAATACATCATTTCTTACATCTTTACATACTCATCTGTCAACTTAATCTGCATTTACAGTATATACATATATATATATCTCAATTATAAATTTATGTATTCTTTTTTAGTATTAATTTAAATGTGTTATTTTCTAAAAAAGTAATGTACTAATTTTAAATAAATAGTTTCAAATCACAACCTTTTATATAAATTCATCTTTTTTTTTTAGAAATTAGTAATTTTTTAAGTGAATTTAAAACTAATGAGTTAAAATCATCTATCTCATTCACTATTTAAAATTAATTTTGGTTTTTCGCCAATAACATCGACACTTATTTAAACAGACGAATGAGCTAACCATTAAACCAACTCAACTTGCTTAAATATAAATGGGATATAAATTAATTAAACTTAATCTAAATAATAACAATATATATTAATTTTTATTTTTTTAAATTAGTCAAAATCAGTTATTAATATATTTTTATACTTACAAATACCAATATCTCATTTACTGTGTAAACGAATTAATTATGGTTATATCTCATTTACACTGTAAATGAGATATATAGAATATGTCAAATTTTACCTATCTTATTTATAATATAAATGAAATAAATAATAAAACACAAAAATATAAATTGTGTCTAAATTACTTATACCGATAAATAAAATATTAAAAATATTAATTTAAAAAATCCCTTAATCACTAATAAGATATTATTTCTTTTATATGTTATTTTTTATTTTATAATATTTGACACTTAAAAAAAATACATTAAAAAGTAATATATTTAGACATTAGAAGAAGATAAAGATTTTTTATAATCATATTATTAGATACTAAAAATCTGTCATTAAATTGATTATTTGTATAAAATATATATTAAAAACAAACTAATAAATATATGTTTACACACATATATAATAATTAATTTAATAATTAATTTTTAATATAAATATATTTTTAGACATTAAATGAAGATAAATATAGATAAAAACATTGTAATAATTCTAGATTTCAAGTTTATTGAACCCAACAAAGAGTGAAATTTTAGTAATAACAGCACAAAGTTATTAGAGTGTGTGAAATCTTTATGAAATTTTTATGTTCTATGAGTCTTTTATTAGTGTCTCCTTTTTGTAAGCATCATAGAATCTAATATTTTTTTTTTTAGTTACCAAAAAAAAAGAATCTAATATTTTTTTTATAGAATTTGTTTGGATATTTTTTTTAAAAAAATAAAAATGATTTTATAT
>NC_029772.3:13673779-13700890 GCF_000817695.3 Arachis duranensis | reverse complement strand
TAATATCTTTTTTTTAATATTTTTTAATATTTTTATTTTTACTATTAAAAATTTGTCAAATATACTAAAAAATAAAAAAATTCCTAAGTGTAATAATACTCAAACAAATCCATAATATAGTTCTCAAATTTGTATTACAATCTTAATTGACGTTACATCTCTAAAATTTCAAATTTCTAAGTGTAATAACGTAGATTTCGTTGAAAACGGTTAGTCAAATTTACCAGCAGTCTCACATGTTTATGGTTTATAATCATCATGAAATTGTCAAGGGGATAAAAGATTCCACCAACACGTGATCGAATTCTCAGATTAATCCATGAAAATACCTTAGTCAAACATATTCAATGTTACATGAAATGAATTCAGCAAATAACGTTGCATTGATTCCACTAAATCAAGTGGATATACTATATATAGTTCTTTTCTACAACTAATCAAAGAAAATTTGACGTCAACCCGTTCGCAAAAAAGTTGGTCACGACGGCTGGGAACTAATTAGATTTTTTTAAGATTTAATTAACTAACATATATCTTAAAAATACATATTAAAACTATCATTAATAAAAATTTTAAATAATTTATATTCGATAAAAATAATTTTTTAAGAATCTATTAAAGTATATACTCTTGATAACAAAAAAGGGTAACAAAAAATCGACATAGTAACTGAGAACATTCTTAAGATTTTGCAAGTTTTTTGTGTTTCAATATTTTTGCTCAATATTTATATTGGATAATTAAAAGACTTGAGAATTTCCCTTTTTTGCTGGAGTCTGCAAGTACCGATCATCCAAACAATTTAGGTAGAGTTGGCCATTTTTTTTTCAATAAATCGTTGATTAATAATTAAAACAGTGTCTAGTGCAAATATGTTCACTCTTTTACAGAGAACAATAATGGACATGAGATTTGTAAAAGTGAACACATATTTTTTTATCAAAATTTTTTTTCTAATTCATAAATATTTTTTATTATTCTATTATTATTTTTTCTTATTTTTTCTAATTTTAGTTTCTTCTCTACATCGTATTTCTTTTTTTTCTGCATTCTTTTTTTCAGATACTCTCTTTTTTCGATAGAATTTTTAACTTGACTGGATAATTAATTTATTCCTTTTTATTGTTTATTCTCTTCTCTATGGCATACTGTATTAATAGAGACTTAATTCACTTTTCTACTTTATGTTAATTTAATATCATTTTTATCTTACTGTTCATAAACCAATTCTTCTTGTAATTTTTTGTACTCCTACATACTTTTATTTTTTATTAAATTAATTTATACTTGATGTAAAAAATTTGAAATTACATGACTATTTTAGTCATTTCGCATATCTTAATTTTGTTCATATTTATCAAACATAATAGAGGACATTTATATTATATTAGTGTCTTATTCATTAATACAATACACAAAAAAAATAATTTTTAGTACTTTCATTCTATTGTTTCTGTCTTAATATCATGTCTTGTCCGGTCTTCAAAAATAAATGCAGTCTAAGCCTATAATCACAATCCATGAATTTTGTACAGCTCACTAAGCCTTATGATTTCAATCAATGAATTTATCTGGCATGCATTTTTATTTTTGGATCAGTCTTTTTTTTTTCAAAGGTATTCTAATACTATAGATCAAGAATTAATTATAGGCGAATTAGAACATTATTTAAAGATTTGCTATTAACTAATAGGTATTGGAGATAGTCTTTAAGTCTTTTATTTTTTATAGTATTTTTTAATCTGACATACCAATGACTAATCTGTCGTGAATTTCCGTTCTATTTAAGGGTCTGTCGTTAACTACATACACAAAATGAAATTCAAATTCTCGACACTTATTTAAGTGAATGAATGAGCCAATTACTCAACCAATCCAAATTGGTTGATAGTCTTAAGTTTTTTTTTAGTAATATAATAGACTTAAGTCTTAACCTTCAAAATTCGGCAAAAACAAAGGCGTTAAGGCCCAAACTTTCACATAAGTTTTTTACTTCATCCAAATGAATTGTAACATATAATTTATAAGAGTAATGTTAGGAAATCAAAAGGGTATTAGCAAAAAATAAGCCAAATACATTTGGGTAAATCAAAAATCTCTACGAGTTAATATATATAGATGTTTCTTCTGCTAAGTATCAAAATGTTTCTTTTTCATACTTAATGGATGTTCTTTTATATATTTTTCGAATTTTTTGGTATTACAAATGTGAATGTCTCTATTTCTTTAAAATTTCATAAATTTTTTAAAATTATAACTGGATATTTCTTTTGTTAAGTATTAGGATGTTTTTTTTCATATTAAATGAATATTTCTTTTATATTTATGTAATTGTTTAAAAATTCTTTTTGACTAAGATCAAGTGTGTAATTTGCAGTCAACACCCTTCTCTTCAACCACCTGTTCATCCTTTCAAAACCACATCCGAAACCAAATCCCTACCACAACCGAGAGCCCCCTCCTCTGTCCGTCCACCTCCCTTCATCTCTTATACTTCTTCTTTTGTTTAGTCCAGTTAAAAAAAAACAGAAATGATAAAAAGAAAAATTTAGCATTATTTTTTATTTTCTTTTATTTAAATTTTTACATCTCTTTTTTGGTTGTTGGTGATGTCTGGAAATACACAGTTGCAGTGCTGGCAGCAAATTCTATAGACTCTGCGGTAGAGATTTGGACGAGATGATAACCAACACCTTGCAGCACATACTCCGTTACAGAGGAGTGGGTTCCGGTGAGGAGACAGAAAAAGCCTGAGAGAGAAATTTGTGTGTGTGATTGTTGGAGGTGAGTAGATTAATATGAGAGATAAGAAGAAGATTTTTATAGTTTTAATTAAGTTTTAATTAAATTTTAAATTTTAAATTTAAAAAATTTAAAATTAATTAATTATTAATATAAATTAATGTGATTTTATTTAATTTTTTTTTGCTAATAATTTTTTGGTTTTATATACTTTTTCAATTTATAAAAGAGAGATTTCAAAAACAAAAGAAAAGGGATTTTACCAAAAACGAAAAAGAAAATGGATTAACCACTTAACCTTCCTAATATATCGGTGGGTTGGCCCACATACTACCTTTATTGCTCCTCTTTTCCATTTTCTTTTATTATTTTGGTGTGACACTGGCTCTCATTTTGATAAGCGTTTTTTTTTTTGTTGCCTTCTTTCAGATAAATGTTAACTGAACAATCCTCCAGTTCCTCCAAAAAAGGCAAATAAAAAAATAGCCCAAATAATCAATCAGCTCAGGTCAAAAAACAATAATCAGCAAGGTTCTGAAAACGAAATTGGTAATCAAACCGTTTTAATTATTAATTTATTAATTTATAAATTTAAATGGTTTAATTGTAATTGACTTTAAAAATTATTTTATAATAAAATAATAAATAAAATATAAATAAACACATTAAAATATAATTATAATCTAATATAAATTTTAAAATATCATCTAAATACAAATTAAAAAGTCAAATAATAAAAATAACTAACAAAATATAAAATGCCAACATTTAATTTATCCGAGTTTGAGCGCCGACGATCTAGGAACGATGTCGCCTCCATCAATTTTCGAAGCGCTTCGGTGTTCGATACCGTCCAAGAAGTACCCTAGAATCCTCCTTATGCAATCCACGTCGTATAGCGTTTCGTTGAGGTAAGAGTAGCTGGGAATGAGAAGGTCGTCGACTTCTTTGAGCTGTGATCCTTTGTTCTTTTCCAATATGTCTCTGCAATCTTCCGAAGCATTAAGAAATGAATCTTTAATATTCTTCCCTTACCCTGCTGAAAGAGTAGTTATTACATTGTTGACTATAGTCGCCATAATTTTATTCACAAGAAAATTTCAAAAGATATGTACTTAAAAAGCAAATGACTTTGTCATTCACATTCACACCCTTTGCATTTATTTACCATAGTTGTCAGAAGCGAACCGGTCATCAAACCGGTCAGGTTACTGGATCACTGGGTTACTGATTCAACCGTTGGATTACTGGTTATATATTAAAATAACAATTATTTTCGAATTTCAATAATTTATTAATTAGTTTATATCTTTTATACTATTATATACTACAAGTATTTATTAAAAAATAATATTAATAGATATTATATAATTATAAAAAAATAAGTGAGTTTATAATTATTGTTAAATAAAAATATAATTAATTTAAGAATGAGTGAGTTTATAATTAAAATTAAAATAAATTAAATAAAAGTAAACTATTTGATGAAAGATATCTATATGTATTATAATTTGCATTAATTTTAATAGAAAACATAATGGTTTGGTGGTTGTGGAGCCTTTTGGTTTCCTTGAGGACAAGGGTTCGAACCCTACCTCAAGCATTTTAGAAATATTTTCTCCCAAGCGGTTTGGTCAGACCACTTCACCGGTTCACACCGGTTTTGACCGGTTCAATTTCTTGTGCGGTTCAAACACTGGACCGGACCGGTATAGGATCCGGTTCATCAGTTTTCCTGTCGAACTGGCCGGTCCGGTCTGGTTTTTACAACTATGTCATTTACACATATATCTACAATGAGCTATATATTTTACAGAGAAGAGAAGAGCCAAAAATTAAAAAGACTGGAAGCAGCAGACATTTGATATCTACCACATAGTCTTGCAGGGCAAAGGGATCCACCAGCTACCAGTGAGAGATACGATAAAAGCGGCGGCATAGTAGATAAGGAAAATGAAAAGAGAAGTCTCAAAACTATTAGGTGAGTATTGTAACCTTATTAATGCCTCTTCAACTCTTAGCTATAAGTTACATATAACTACATACCATGTCTTCCAAAAAGATTATCATTATAATCTGATGTGTACCCCGATATGCTCGGCAGAAGGTCCGATCATTAAGCCCAGAAATGATCGAAAATCCCCAACCAACTCATTCACACATCAGCATTATCTTCAAAACCGCTACTCACAAATAGAAAAATCAAAGATATGAACAACATCACTTACCAAATATCTCGGAGCAAATAAAGCTCTCACCAACTATCCGCTTGCCTATATATACCAGGCTACACGACCCACAAAAGACAGGTCATAGAACCCATTCTTACTCATTGTTCTCTATTCTCTTATAACTCACATACTTACTTGAGCGTCGGAGTGTCTTGTGCAGGTACTCCCGCCGCCGTGTTTCAGAGGACCGAGGTCATCCTGTACCGTTGGGCCAAGACGAAGTATAGTTTAACCAAAAAGTCAAGTGCTCAACTGAAAGCCGTATACCTCGGCATACTCAGGACGGAACATTTGGCGCCCACCGTGGGGCCTGAAATCTAACCCCACTCTATTTCCACTTTCCTTTTTATTTTCTTCTTCTACGCAGGATTCGTCAAGCTGGTGACATGGCTGACAACGGAATTCATCAACCTAGTCAGGCCGAACTTATGGCCCAGATGGCCGAACTGCAAGCAGAAGTCAAGAGACTAGCTGAGCTATCCACCCAGAGCAGCAAACAAGAGGAAGGCAACTCCAAAAGTTCAACCCAAGGCGGAGCCGAACTCATAGGTGTCAACCCCCCCAAGGAAAAGCTGACCTTGGACAACCCGTTTTCTGAGGAAATCACGAATTTCCAAATGCCAAAGCATTTCACACTCCCTTCCTCTCTTGAGCCATATAAGGGGATTGGTGACCCCCGGGCTCACATCAAAAAATTTCAATCTATGATGTTTTTTAACAGACCTAATAACGATCCTGTGCTTTGCAGAGTTTCCCTACTTATCTAGACGGGACTGCCCTACTTTGGTTTTCGAAATTATCTGCAGGATCAATCGCTTCCTTCGAAGATCTGGCTAGGTCTTTCATCGACTACTTTGCAGTAGCTCGGATCTATGTACATGGATCAGACTATCTCAGCACCATCCGCCAGGGCCCACAAGAAAGCTTAAAAGATTATATGACCAGGTTCACATATGCCACCATGGAAATACCTGACCTGAACCCTGCCGTCCACCTACATGCCCTCAAAGCCGGACTTAGGCCCGGAAAATTCAGAGAAATAATCGCGGTTACCAAGCCAAAAACACTGGACGAATTCCGAGAAAGAGCAGCTGGACAAATGGAAATCGAAGAACTCCGAGAGGCCGACAAAACCGAAAGGAGACCACGAAAAGAGAATGACAGACCCTCCAGATTGGCGAACACTAGAGACCTCGGCAAACCATTCAAGCTCGTCCCAAAATTCGATAACTACACCAGATTCAATACGAAGAGAGAAAAGATAATCAAAGAAATACTCAATGCCAAGATTATAAAACCACCAACCAGAGCGGGGAGCTACCAAGATCAGCGATTCGTCGACAAAAGCAAGCACTGTGCCTTCCACCAGAAATATGGGCACACAACTGATGAGTGTGTAATAGCTAAGGATCTGCTGGAAAGATTAGCTCGCCAAGGCCTCCTAGACAAATACATCGAAGGGAGAAAGCATAAAGACAACGACAGAGACTGAGACCAGCGCCGACAGACCTCGGAAAGTAAAGAAGATAACAAATGGCCACACAACACACCACCAAAAGCCATCATAAATTGCATATCCGGAGGATTTGCCGGGGGAGGAGAAACAACCTTAGCCCGAAAGCGAAGCTACCGAGCAATGTTGGCAATCGAAGGAACCATGCCGCTAAACAACAAAGACAATCCCGACCTCCAAATCACCTTCAGCCAGGCGGACATCAGCTCGGCAGCACCAAACTTAGATGACCCAGTGGTACTATCTATCCAAACAGGTGAACTATTGGTAAGAAAAGTCCTCCTGGACCCAGGTAGTAGTGCAGATGTACTTTTCTATTCTACCTTTTTAAAAATGAACTTATCCGAAAAACTCTTACAACCCTCGTCCGGGGAGCTAGTAGGTTTCTCCGGAGAAAGGGTCCCCATCAAGGGATACATATGGCTAAAAACAACCTTAGGAGAGAACTCATTATCAAAAACTATTGACTTACAATACCTGATAGTTGACTGCCCCAGTCCTTACAATGTTATCCTCGGAAGACCCACTCTGAACATGTTCAGGGCAGTAGTATCCACTTACCATCTATGTGTTAAGTTTCAGGCACAGGACGGACATATAGTGACACTCCACTCAGACCGACAACAAGCTCGGCAATGTTACAACGCGAGTCTAAAAAGATCGGCCTCGGGAAAAGAACACCAAGAGGTCAGAGATACTCACAACACACACGAGGTATTATCTCTCGCAGAGCTCGACCCGAGGGAGGACACTCAAGAAAGACCTCAGCCGGCAGACGAGCTCCAGGAAGTCTCGCTGATGGCAAAGACAGGACAGGTCACATACATCGGCCAAGCCCTCCAAGGAGAAGAAAGGTCGGAACTTATCAAAATACTAAAAGATAACGCCGACCTATTTGCATGGACCTCAGCAGACATGCCCGGCATAAACCCTAACATCATATGTCACAAGCTCGCCACAAACAACTCTGCTCGACCTATAGCTCAAAAGAAAAGGAACCTCGGAGCAGAGAAATCAAAAGCGGTCCTTAAAGAAACTGGAAAGCTCCTTAAAGCTAATTTCATCAAAGAGATTCGATTCACAACATGGTTATCAAACGTCGTAATGGTAAGAAAGAACTCAAGTAAATGGCGCATGTGCGTCAATTTTACAGATTTAAATAATGTCATAAAGATGCTTACCCCCTGCCTTGTATCGATAAGCTTGTAGACAATGCATCAGGTTTCAAAAGCTTAAGCTTCATGGATGCATACTCTGGCTACAACCAGATCCTTATGCATCCGGAAGATCAAAGCAAAACAACATTTACAACTGAACATGGAAATTTTTGTTACAAAGTAATGCCATTTGACCTAAAGAATGCAGGTGCAACCTACCAACGACTGATGGACAAAGTATTCCACAATCAAATAGGTCGGAGTATGGAGATCTACGTGGATGACATGGTCGCCAAGACCACTCAAGGGATGTCACACTGTGACGATCTCAGGGAGATATTCGAACAAGTCCGAACATACAACATGAGACTCAACCCAGAGAAGTGTGCTTTCGGAGTACAAGGGGGGAAATTCCTCGGATTCATGCTGACCTCACGCGGAATTGAAGCAAACCCTGAAAAATGTAGAGCAATACTTGATATGACAAGCCCCAAAATGAAGAAAGAAGTACAACAACTGGCAGGGAGAATAGCGGCATTATCTCGATTTTTACCAGCAGTATCAAGCCGATCATATCATTTCTTCCAAACCATATCAAAGGCCAAGAAATTTCAATGGACCGAGGAATGCGAGAAAGCATTTGGCGAACTTAAAACCATTCTATCAACACCACCAGTGCTACAAAAACCAGAAGTCGGTAAACCCCTATACCTATACTTGTCAGTTTCTAATTATTCTATAAGCTCGGCTCTTGTCACAGAAGCAGGAAAAATACAACGACCAGTATACTTCGTTAGCAGAGTTATGCAATCAACGGAGCAAAAATATCCAAAAATTGAACAACTGGCCCTGGCGCTGGTAATAACGGCAAGAAGGCTAAGACCATACTTCCAAAGCCACACGATTATAGTAAGGACAAATCAACCACTAAGGTGGATACTAACAAAACCAGAACTCGCCGGACGTATGATCAAATGGTCCATAGAACTTTCAGAGTTTGACATCCAGTTTCAACCAAGGTCGGCACTTAAAGCACAGATCCTTGCAGATTTCATTTCCGAGCTAACTCCTGACCAGAACAACAGGCCATGGGAATTACATGTAGACGGAGCGTCTAGCCGAAGAGGAAGCGGGGCTGGTATAATCTTAAAACAAGGAGACGAAGTAATAGCCGAACAGTCCCTCCAATTCAACTTCCCGGCAAGCAATAACGATGCAGAGTATGAGGCCCTCATAACAGGACTCAAGCTCGCCCTGAACCTTCAAGTTCAAAGCCTGACAGCACATTGCGACTCCCTCCTGGTGGTACAACAAATTCGAGGAGAATTCCAGGTAAAAGATCCTTTACTAGAGCGATATTGGCTCATGGCAAAGGATCTTATTTCAAAATTCAATTCATTTATCATATTGCACGTAAATAGAGAAAAAAACTTTAGAGCGGATATTCTATCTAAGCTCGCCGCCACTAGGGCGGACACACAAACTTCAACGTTATCCCAACTCACACTTGAAAAGCCTAGCATTGAGCCATTATCAGTTACAAACATTACTCACCTCCGAGATTGGAGAACTCCTTTTCTTGAATATATCAATACAGGTACCATACCCAAAGACAAGCTCAACCCACAAAACTTCAGAAGAAGGGCCAGCCTTTACACAAAGGTGGCAGGAGAGCTATACAGGCGCGGTTTCTCACAACCGTTGCTGAAATGCCTAAACAAAAAAGAAGCAAAAGAGGTAATGGATGAAATCCACGAGGGAGTATGCAGAAATCACATAGGAGGCTGATCCCTTGCCGCCAAGATCGTCCGGACAGGATACTACTGGCCGACCTTGAAGCGAGATTGCATAACAAAAGTAAAAGCCTGTGACAACTGCCAGAAACTTTCAGCTATATCTACAAAGCCGGCCGAGATGTTACACAGCATGGAGGTAAGCTGGCCGTTCCATAGATGGGGACTCGACATCCTCGGCCCTTTTCCAGTAGCTCCAGGCCAGGTAAAATTTCTTTTGGTAGCAATAGACTATTTCTCAAAATGGATAGAAGCCCAACCATTAGCAAGAATAACGACCGAGAAGGTACGATCTTTTATATGGAAAAACATTATATGCCGGTTTGGAATACCACGAGAAATAACATCTGATAATGGTAGACAATTTACAGACAATAAGCTCGGTTCATTTCTAAAGAATTTTAATATACAGCATCATTTTAGCTCGGTGGAACACCCACAAACTAATGGGCAAGCCGAGGCTGCTAACCGAGTTATATTACAGGCCATAAAGAGAAAGCTCAATAACGCAAAAGGAGAATGGGCAGACCTCATCCCAGAAGTACTATGGAGCTACAATACAACAATACAGAGTACCATGGGGGAAACACCCTTCAAGTTAGTCTACGGGTCTGAAGCGTTAATTCCCGTAGAGGTCGGCATCCCAACTTTGAGAGCCGAACTATATGATGAACAACAAAACGAGGATAGAAGAAATGCCGAACTCGATCTAACTGAAAAAGAAAGGGAGATCGCCGCTATCAGACAAAGGGCAAAAAAGCAATTAGCCGAGATAAAGCACAATAAAAGAGTACATCCGAGGACATTCACAATTGGAGATCTTGTGCTCAGACGAACAGAAGAAGCAAGACGACCTCCCACACATGGCAAACTCGCCGCAAACTGGGAAGGACTTTTCCAAATAACAAAAGTACTCGGATTGGGGGCTTACCAACTTCAAACACTGCAAGGCAATACAATACCAGGAAATTGGAATGTCTCTTCATTAAAAGTGTATAGGTCATGATATGTACCAAAAGCGGATGAATGTACTCTTTTTTCCCCTTAGAGCTTTTCTCCCAAAGAAAAGGGTTTTTGCCTAAGGAGGGTTTTAACGAGGCCGGACGCTGAACGCATTCAAATAAACGTCAATGACTACTTTTTGCTTAACAAAATCTTGGTTCTTATAAACGACCTAGTATATATTAATAAACCCAAAAGGTGCAATATTGTTAACCCGGCGTAACCTCGGCCAAAACAAAACACCATCCAAAGTTCGAAGAAAGCAAAACAACCAAGACTCGGTCAAATAGACACCAAACAGTCAAGAGTCAAAAACAAAATAAAACAAACTAAAGAGGAGGAATAGTCTCGTCATGCTCCTCCACAGTGCCATCTACAACTAACTTCCCACCTACCACTATTTTAGTCACATCTAGCTTACTGCTATCAAATTCTGGAACAAGCACGGCAATTTGGCTAACGGCACGTTCAAAACCATAGGAGAACATCTCCATCCCATTTTCCTCTAGCTCGTGAACACGAGAGGTAAGCCGACCTTTAGCGAGGTCGCTCTCTTGAACTTCAACTTGTAATGACCGAATTTGATCTTGCAAACGGCCGACTTCTTCCAATGACTCTTTCAATTTTTTATCCGCATTAGCAAAAGATTCTCGTTTTTCCTTCAGAGCTCCTTCTAGCTCAGCAATCTTATCTTTATACACCTTTTCTGTCTCAGCAACCTTATTCACCACCACCTGCTCTCGGCACCAATAAGCTCAGTCGTGCGACCAACACATAACAAACGAGCTGCAACGACCTACCAAAACAAACACAAAGTGAGATATAACAAATACAAAGTTTACTGAAGCAAAAACAAGAACAAACCTGAACAAATTTTCCAAGCTCTTCAACACCAGCCCGACGAGTCATGAGCATATCTCCAGGATACTGCGATGCACGATCAGAAAGGCCAGCAAAATCAAACTGCTCACTCCAAAGGGAATGAGAACTCGCACCAGAAACAAAACCATGTAACCCCCACTTCTTGCCAAATGATGACTTACTTCCCCCAACATCCTTATCGTCCTCAAGAATCACTTCCACAGACTGCTCAACAACATCCATCTTCCTCTTAAAAGAAGAGGCCGGCTGAAGAATGGACTGCGCAACATCACCTCCCCCTCTCTCCCAGCCTCGGAAACATCACCAATCTTCTCCTTCTTTCTCTTAAGAAAAGACTGGAAACGTGAAGGGTCAAGGTTAGGAACTCGTCCACCTGGTCAAAAACAAAGGATCAGATTAAATCGGCAATACAAAGAACAACGCACACGAACAAAATAAAATTATCTATATACGTTTTTAAACCTTCCTCATCCCCTGAATCGTAATAACGAAGAACATCGGATATAGACAAACATAACCCCTGAGCAAAAGCCTCAACCAAGAAATCCACCAACCTCTCCTCCTCCTCACTTTGTTCAACAGCCTCAAGTATTTGACAAGGCTCCGAACACCAGAACAACGGAAACTTCTCTATTAACTCATCATCAAGGTAGAATGGGTACTCAAACTCCGCAAAACGCACTTTTACAAATAAAGACTTGAAATTTTTAAAGGAGGACTTGTAAAGAAGAAAAAGAGAACGACTAGAAAAACTACTGAAACACACCCACATACCCCTACCCACCCCCTTCGCTTGGAACAAAGAAAAAAACACAACAAGAGAACAAAGAACAGACAGAAAACTCATCAAACATTCAAAGGCGCGCAAGAATACCCAAGAATTAGGATGCAACTGCGAGGGCGCGCAATTCAATTGAGTCAGAACATCACATTCAAAAACAGTGAATGGAAACTTAACACAAAGCTCAATGAGAACAGGAGTATAAAAATAAAAGTACCGCCAATCCCCCCTTCTCTCACAAACCCTATCCTCACTAGAACAGGGAAGAAACTCAATGACCGCGCCGAACCCTCCCTCAAAACATTCAAACCTCGAAGCCCACTAAGGGAGTCAGCACTAACGAAAGACGACGAGCGAGTCCTTACGTCGTCATGCACCCAGTGATAAGGGTCAGTTTTATTCTCTTCAACAATCTTTTCCTTTTCCCTCACCATTTCAAACGAAAACGAAAAACAGAAGAACAGAGCAAGCAAAAAAATAACCTCAGAAAAGAAACCAACCTCTAGAAGACATGGCCCGCCAAGAAGAATTTGAAGCAGCAAAACGTAATTTCCAAAAAACACTCGAAGGATATTATTACCAACCCACTAACTTAGTGGGTAACTTAACCCACAACCATTAAAATCGCATCAGAAAATCCAAACGTGAAAAAAGCACATTAAAAGAGGGGACACGTTTTACAAAAAGTAAGAGTCTCACCCAAGTCTTCACAGATCTCATTCAAAAAAAAATCAGCTCTAAAGTCAAAAGCTCGCCTACCACTTCGATGCACTGCTAGCCGAGCTTGGGGGCTATGATGTGTACCCCGATATGCTCGGCAGAAGGTCCGATCATTAAGCCCAGAAATGATCGAAAATCCCCAACCAACTCATTCACACATCAGCATTATCTTCAAAACCGCTACTCACAAACAGAAAAATCAAAGATATGAACTACAGCACTTACCAAATATCTCGGAGCAAATAAAGCTCTCACCAACTATCCGCTTGCCTATATATACCAGGCTATACAACCCACAAAAGACAGGTCACAGAACCCATTCTTACTCATTGTTCTCTATTCTCTTATAACTCACATACTTACTTGAGCATCGGAGTGTCTTGTGCAGGTACTCCGCCGCCGTGTTTCAAAGGACCAAGGTCATCCTGTACCGTTGGGCCAAGACGAAGTATAGTTTAACCAAGAAGTCAAGTGCTCAACTGAAAGCCATATACCTCGGCATACTCAGGACAGAACACAATCTTTTACTGAATAATCTCAAGTTTTTAACAAACAACATCCAAAATTATTCAAATTATTCACAATTATTCAATAAACAAAAAAATTCAGTAGTTCACACTTCACAGCTAAACGAACAATAATTATTCACAATTATTTAACAAAGTTCACAGTTCAGTTCAGTAACTTTAGTTGAATCAGTTCACACTTCATAGTTCACAAAAAAATAAAAAATCAGTAAATCACATATCACTATATGAGAGTTCACATTTCACAGTTCACAAAACTTCATAAAATCAAACAATTATTCAATCATAGTTAATAAAAAATTACTTAGAAACTAGAAGATGCCTTCAACAGAGCAGAGGGAAACAGAGACACCAAGTGACTAAGACAAGGAGTAGTGGTGGAGCACCTTCGAACAGGCTTCGAACGGGACAGTGGTTGTAGAGGAACAAAGCTAGTGTTGGCCGCGGCGTGGCAGTGCGACGGAGGTTTTGACGTTCGCTCGGTGGCTGCGCGATGGAAAGGAAGGAAGGTTGCAATGGCTGCTGCGTGATGGAGGAAAAGTGAGAGAGCAGGCGATGGCTGTTCGAAGGAACGACGGCGGCGGCACGAGACTGTGGCTGGACGGAGGTGAGGCACGACCAGGAGCTCGATGAGATTGAGAGGATCCCTGTTCTGGACTGAATATGTGAGAGAGGCATTCTGAAATCTGGATCTGGCACGGGAGGATGGAGTTAGGGCTAAGTGCCTGAGTGAGTGATAATAACTCTAAGTGCAACAGCTTGAAACGGCGACATTTGGTTCTCCATTCAAAAATCCACCGAGTCACGGTTCGGTTCAACCGACCGATTTCTGGCTAGTTCACCAGTTCAATTGCATTTTTTGAATCTACCATTTTGGCATTTGTTCGAGCCATTTTTCTCAGCAATTCACCATTTACCAAATATTTTTTTATAATTGAACCTACCTTATTGCTAATAAAAAATGATCTAAGTAACAAGATAAAACAATTACTAGGACATAACTATGAGCATTATCTATTTTTGTTATCATTATTTCGAGATGCGAAGCAAAAATATTTTAATAAACACGTTCTTCAGTAATATTGTCATGACTCTTGAAGTCATGTGCGATATCAATACCAAACCAAATACAAGGAGTAGTGGGTCCTAAGCTAAATCTTGGCTAAACTTTAAAAATCTTAATGTCATAATGCTTTTTAAATTCTCCTAGCCATTATCCTATTATAATAATTCTTATTAAAAAGAATGTCCATGTTGTGACAATTTCACCCAAAAGTAATGAGTTACTCCTCCAGCATGTCTCCATTTCTGTAGAATAGTAAATTGCGTAGTAGGAACAATTTTTAATTTATTACGAGCCCAAAATAATAAGGAAAAAAAAGTACTAGGGTGAAAAAAATGAAGAATGAGTAAAATAGTAAATTCAAATTTCATAAATATTTTTTAAGGCTTACTATCAATACAAATTTATTTAAAAGATTTAAAATGATTTAGAAACTCAATTGAAAAAAAAATAATAATTTAATTATAAATTTGGTAAAAATATAAATATTAAGAGAATAACTAAACTTAAAATTTACAATTAGTTTCTAAATTATTTAGAAAAATATCTCGATATTTTTTAATTCTCTTTCATATTTTCATAAATTACACAAGATTTTTATTTTTGGTAATTTTACCTATTAGCCAATTATATTAAAAATTTTTAAAGTAACAATGTTATTCTCATTTTAATAATGTTTTTTATATAAATTTATATAAAGAGCAATATTATAAAATATGAAAATTATCATAATATAAATTGTGACGATATCATTCAATTATATAACGTAATCTTTTGTTTTATTTTAATCCACTACTCTAGAAACTAAAATACCCATGGAGAGAACTATTTCATATTGTTAGAATTTACTAGAGAAAATTTTGTAACTATCCTTTGAAAAAAAAAATAGACATGTTTCTTAAATTATATTTTATTAACAATAATGTAAGTTAACTAGTTTTATAACAAGAGCACATAAGAAGTACATAAAATGTATTTATTTATCAAATATTTTTTATAATTAAGCCTACATTATTGTTAATGAAAAATGATCTAAATAACAAGACAAATTAATTACTGCGACATAATTATAAGCACTATCGATTTTTGTTACTACCATGAAAAAAAAAAAGTATCAGAGTAAAAAAACGAAATAATATAATAATAAATTCATATTTTATAAATATTTTTTAAAGTTTAAGTGAATAAAAATTTATTTAAAAAAATTAAAATGATTTAAAAATTTAATTAAAAAAATATAAAAATCTAATAATAATTTTGATATAAATATAGATATTAAGAGAATAACTAAATTTACAAATTATAATCAGTTTTCAAATTATTAACTTAAAAAAGTGTCTGACATTTTTTAATTTTCTCTCATACTTTTATAAATCACTAAAGATTTTTTTTGTAATTTTATCTATTACTCAATTAGATTGAAAATTTTAAAATTAATAATATTTTTTTATTTTTATAATTTTTTTATATAAATTTATATAAAAAATGATATTATAAAATATGAGAATTACACAATGGTTTCACAGTTTTTTTTGTAAAAGTTATTAGATAATTTTAGTTAATATTTATTTGAGTTATAATTTGCTACTAAAAGGTAACACCTTATAAAATTTAGTAGTACCTGATACAATCATGAACTCATAAACGTGATCATTATTTTATTCTAACTCATTACTATTTTTCAAGTAGATTTTTTGATGATATTTATTTTTGTCGTTTAGGCAACTTGAATTTTGGTGTCAATGATCACAGTCAGGTTTTCAGCAGTCGAAAAAAGTTGAATTTATGAATTGTACTTTAGTTTTATCTCTTTAGAAATTATAGCAGAAAAATATTATTAAATTCACAAAAAATTAAAATTTAGATCTGTATAATTTATTGTTGACATACACAGAAATAAAAAGAAAAAAAATAAAGACAATTCACTTATATATAAAAATATACGCCATCTTTTTCAATCCTCGATACTGATGATCAGATAGTTTGAGAGCATCATGGCTGACACAAATACCAGTTTTAAGTGGAAAGTATCCTAATATTATTAGAGTTATGGGGCGGCATCAATTATTCACCAACAATGCTTTAGCCGCAGTTGGAGTTGGGGTTATTAGAGTTCATTATCCCCATGACGCATGGTCTAAGAAAGTGTTCACTGGGATTCAAAGACTGCTGATATAGTTAAAATGGTACTAAATTATTATTGTACACATAAATAAATATTTTAAATATTTTATTTACAGATATAGATAATTTAATTTATATTTTTATATTTTATTATTTATCTTATTTATCATATGAATAAATTAATGGAAAACTCTAGGAGGCAGCAGTTTTATTGAATTTTGGCCAGCATGTAACCAGCAGAGAAAGGTGAGCCATTGGATGAAATCTCATACCAATCCCATACCATCAAATTATCATTGATGGCTAATTGATGGCTAACAATCACAAAAATTGCTGGCCCCTAGCATTGCTCTAAATTAATTATGACTATATTTCATTAAAAAAAATTATGTATTCTTTTTTAATATTAATTTAAATGTGTTCTTTTTTTTAAAAAATAATGTACTAATTTTAAATAAATAGTTTCAAATCGCAACTTTTTTTTATAAATTCACATGCTTTTTTACAAATTAGTAATTTTTTAAATAAATTTAAAACTAATGAGTTAAAATCATCTATCTCATTCACTATTTAAAATTAATTTTGGTTTTTTGCCAATAACATTGATACTTACTTAAGCAGACTAGTGAGTTAACTACTAAGCCAACTCAACTTAAATATAAATGGGATACAAATTAATTAAATTTAATCTAAATAATAACAAAATATATCGATTTTTATTTTTTAAATCAGTCAAAATCAGTTATTAATATATTTTTATTATTTTAAAAAATTATATTTCATACTTATAAAAATTATATTTTTATAGTGTAAACGAATTAATTATGGTTATATTTCGTTTACACTATAAATAAAATATGTAGAATATGTCAAATTTCACCTATCTTATTTGTTTTAATATAAATATATTTTTAAATATTAAATGAAGATAAATAGAGATAAGAATATTGTAATTCTAGATTTTAAGTTTATTGAACCCAATAAAGGGTAAAATTTTAGTTCATAACAGAGTAAAATGATCAGAGTAAGTAAAATTTTTTTGAATTTCCATGTCCTAAGAGTCTCTTAGTGTCTCTTTTCTGTGAGCATCATAGAATCTAATTTTTTTTTATAGAATTTGTTTGGGTGAATTCTTTTTTAAAAAAATATTTTCGTAAATATATTTAGTCAATGTTTAATTGAACATGTTATGTGTTATGTACGTTATCAGTTAACATTTTATATTATTAATTGTTGACGAAAATTGCAAGTATTGTATCTGAAGGATAAATATGATTAATTCATAATTTTTGAAGGACCAATTTAATTAAAAAAATTTTAAAAGACAAATTTAAAAAATGTCTTATTTTTTTAAGATTAATTTCACTATTAATTCAAGATGTAATTTATAAAAAAAAAAAAGATTTCAAAACATAAAAAGAAAAGGGATTTTACCAAAAAACAGAAAAGGGGTTAACCGGTTAACCACTTAACTTTTCTAATATATTGGTGGGTTGGCCCACATACTATATTGCTCCTCTTTTCCATTTCTTTTATAATTTTTGGTGTGACACTGGCTCCCATTTTGATAAGCATTTTTTTTGTGTCTTCTTCTTTCAGATAAATGTTAATGGAACAATCTTCCAGTCCCTCCAAAAACCTAAAAACAAAAAATAACACAAATAATCAATCAGCTCAGGTCAAAAACATAATCAGTCAACTCGGCTGGGAACTTGGGCCTATATTTGAAACCTGAGATGATCATTATTTGTGAGTGCTTAATAAGACTGAATGATAACCCTGAAAGCCCGACAAAAATGTTAAATTCCCAAAGTGCAAAAATTTGGTCATAGTTATCTATCTATCTATCGATATCTATCTACTTAGGTATATACTATTTGTGAATTTTAATACTAACAAATTTAAATGAGATGCCATTCTCTCGTAAGTTTGTTTCCAACATTTTTTGTTTTAGGATGATATATATATTTGAAAAAGTCTAGGAAATTAATAATTTTTGTGTTTTGTAATCATCAAAATAATATATAGTGTAATGTAATATATACGTGCATAAAATTACTTTTCTTATATATATATATATATATATATATCTCAATGCATGCATTTATATTTATAGATGATGGTAATACAACATCTCTCGTGTTGAATCTTCTATTCTTCTCTCTTCCTTTTTTTTTTAATATTTTTATATGTTATAATAACTTCATTTAACTTTATTATTTTCATTTTCTTGACAATTAATAGTACTCAATCCGATTAAATAAAAAAAAAGTCTAGGGGACCAGCAGTTTTATTGAATTTTGGCCAGCATGTAACCAGCAGAAGAATGTGAGCCATTGGATAAAATTTCACACCAATCTCACACCATCAAATCATTATTAATGGCTAGTTGATGGCTAACAATCACAAAAATTATTGGCCCCCTAATATTGCTCTTAAATAAAATATCTTCTAGATATATTTTTTACTTTTTAATTAAAAACATTTTTATGTTTTTCAAATAATCATTCTTTTATTTTAAAATTCCTTTTTCATAGTTTTGCTAAGTTTACAATTGAATTGATGATTCTTTTCTTTTTAAATTTAAAACAGTAAATTTATTCAAAAAATAATTAATTTAACTACTCATCTATTTTTATGTGTGTAATTTTCTCTCTAAAATCTTTTTCACATTTTTGTTTGTCCACTTATAATTTTTATTAGTCGCATAAAATTTATCTGAAATTATAAATATTCAATCCCTTTTACGTTATATTATTTGTTTTTGTTGCTGCATCATATACATTTTTTAATATTTATTTATAAAATCTATAATTTTAAAAAAAACATGGAATTATAGGGTACAGAATAATGTCAGAAGAGTCGAAACTTATGAACTCAAAATACTATATTAAGGAGATATGGGCCAAATATAGAAAGAACAACTAAAGGGAGGTTTCAGTAATTATTAGTAAGGAGATATCTATGTTTTTAGAGATTGATAGTTTGTCGTTGTTTGTTGTTTAATTTTCAACTTAAATTTAAAATTTTATCAAACTATACGTTTATTAAGTTGTGTTATTTACCCTCCACGTGGTTCTTTAAGTTTTGTGCAGTATTTATCATTGCAATTTTTTTGTGTTTATCATCAATAATAATTTTTTGTATTTTTTATTTATTTTATTAAAAACATTGTGTTCTTACTTTTAAATTTATTTTATATTTTTCTTGAAAAATAAATTTTTGTATTATCCTTTTGTATTTCTATTTAAAAGATTGTGACTATCTTTAGAAAGAATTTTATTGGTGATGGTGACAGTGTTTATATATTAGAAAAGATACAATGTACCATAGATTGCGTCTTTTCCTTCTAGTGCTTATAAATATGTATTACATAATAAATAAAAAAAAATAGAACCTCATCTCAGTTGGTGTGTGTTGCGGACTGTAGTGGAATAGCTCACATGGTTTTGCACTCGCACTAGACATGTGGCTTGGCTTCTCCATATCTCATCTTTTTGTTTTATTGCTTCTTCTAGACTATTCTTCGTCAAAGAGAGGATTTAAGCCTATATTTGAAAGAAAGATAGAGATTCAGAGACTCAAATTGAGTGGGACAAAAATTAAATTAAATTTTATATTATGTTTAATATAAAATATTATGTTTTAGTAATTTTTGAAATAAGTCTTAAAATAATTCTGAAGTTGCATTCGAATTTTAAAATAATCTCTGAAATTAATAATTTCTCAAATTTGTTCTTAAAATTACACTTTAAGATTTATAATAGTCTTTGAAATAATTTCCGTTCATCCTTGCTATTGAAAAACTGAACTGAACTGAAACGACGTCGTTTGTATTTATTAAAAAAAACTAATCCCCAATACGACGTCATTTTATATTTATAAAAAAAACTAATCCTTATCTTCACCAATTCTCTTTTTCATTGATGTTCTTCTTCTTCTTCTTTAATTTCATAGAAGCAACAACAACATCTTTAGAACTAACAAAAATAACAGAATTAAAAAAACTAACTATTACAAAAAATTACAAAAAAAAAACAACAACAATTAAAAAAAATCAATTAATCTAAATAACTATCATCAATCAACCTAAATAGCAACAATCACAAAAAAAACAGCAACAATTATAGAATAAAAAACAACAAAAAATCAACCATAACAACTACATTAAAACACAATCATCAGCAGCAATAGTCATCCAAAATATTATACAATAATGATTCAATAACTAAAAAATTAAAAAAAAATTCACCTTTACCGCAGAGAAGAGAAGAAGGATGCAGAGGGAGACAGAGAGGAGAACAGAGAACAGACGGCGACAAATAGGGAGGGGCTGTCAACCGGGACAATGGTGAGCGCCTGAAGCTGGCCGTGAGAGACATTCTGTTTGTGGCCTGGAGCGCCTGCCTCGTTGTGGAGCTGTTGGTGGGCTTTGGAGTCGCTGGCGAGTACGGCGGGCTCGAGAGCGAAGACGGCGATGACGGAGGATTGGAGGCGGTTGACAGAGCGCTTGAAAACAGTGAAAAAGTGTGAAAATTGGATGGCGAGGTCGGAGAGCACATCGATCTCATAGTGATGCGAAAAAGCATATTAGAAACGTGAAAGATTAGGTTGGGGAGGGCGCAACATCAAAATGGAGGCCGGCGACAAAGAGGGTCAAGGAAAGCTTGCTTGTGAGGGAGAGAAGGGGAAGGGAAAGGGCAGATTGGGTAAGGGGAAGGGGAAGGGTTGGGGAAGGGAAAAGAAAGGCTCGGGGAAGGGGTGGGGTTTAGCGTGTTTTTTTTTTACTTTTTTTTTAAATAAATACAAAACTACGTCGTTTCCAATGTTCCTTTTTTTTACTTCTCAAAACGACATCGTTTTAAGATTTCGACGAACGGAAAATTCTTCAAGGACTACTATGAGTTCCGGAGTGCAATTTCAGGGACGAATTTGAGAAATTATTAACTTTAGGAATTACTTTGAGGCTCGAATGTAACTTCAGGGATTACTTTGAGACTTATCTCGTATTTTATCTTATTTAAGATAAATATAGAAATTAAAAGATTATTAAATTATTTTTATTAATTTAAAAAAATAAAATGATTTTTTATTATCTCTTTTCAGCCACCTCTTTCTATTTAGTGTTGAAAGTGAGTCGAGTTGAATCGAGCTAAATCAAATTTAAGTTTAGCTCACGAAAATTGAGCTTAGCTCACGACTCAACTCATTAACAATCGAGCCTATTTTTTAAACTTAAATTTAGCTTATCGAAAACTCATGAGTTGACTCGAGCTCACGAGCTGACTTAAATAATATGAACATAATCTATAATTTTATATATCTTATTAATATATATATATAATCGAACTAACTCACGAACTAATGAGCTGAACTTATTCAAACTCAAATTCAACTCATTTAATATATAAGCTCAATTCCAGATTCAAGCTTGACTCATCAGCTCACGAGTTCAACTTATCGAACTATTAACAAGTCGAGTTCAAGTTGGCTTGATTCTTTTCTAACCCTACCTCCATTCATGTACTTCCGTCATTTTTTCTCACTGTTTTTCTTCTCACGGTTTGGACTGTACCTTGAAAGCAGAATTAAATGTAGAAGTAGAAATAGATTTCCAACAAAAAAAGTAGGGCACCATACGAGGAGAAAAGGCCTCACGAGCACAAAATTTAATGAATCAGGACGGAAGAGGCAAAGGTGCGGACTGCTAAAGAAGCAGAGACTGATGGCAAGGGGACGAGGCAGGAGAGCCAACGAGGGGAGTGATGACCTCCGTTGATTGTCGTTGTTTTATGACCACTGCGGTGAGTGTTCAAGTGAAGGAAAGGGGGGGTAGGGGAGGGGAGAATGTGGAGATTGAGTAGGTAAGGCTGAGAAATGAGGCATTGTGGGTCAGGTGATAGAAGACAACAGCGGCGGGTACGACTACGAAGTTGTGGTAGTCTTGGCGGCGGCAACAAGACAATGTCTTCAAGCTGACTCTTTGATGGTGATACTACCGTTATACGTCGGTTACGAGTTATAGCTCGGTGATCCCCCTATTTAATCGGTACGTTACCCCTCTACATTTTTCCCGCCGACTTTATGGCAATAAAGTCCTTGGTCGGTTACATGCAATACCACTAATTCATACCTAAACGGTCATTATCATCTTTCAATTATAAAAACAAATAATCAGGGTTGGCCGAGGTATGTTCATTCAAGAAAATAGAGAGGCTTTTCCCAAAGAATTATCTTGAACTAACTTGAGCGTCGGAGTGCTTTTTGCAGGTGCTCCCCTCATCGTCTTCATTTGGCGGCCGAGCTTCACTGTGACGCACTAGGAGATCGGCTGGTAGCTTCCAAGAGACGAGTTATAGTTCGGCCATATCCAGGCAAGAACATTTGGCGCCCACCGTGGGGCCGAGAAGTTAAAGATCTTTCTTTACTCATTTCTCACAGGCTCCAATGGCTGATGCACCACCACCTACCCCGTCCGAGCTCCTCCGGATGGTTACCGAGCTTCAACAAGCAAACCAACAAATGGCCGAGGCAAATCAACGTATGATGGAAGAAAATCAAAGGATGCAACAACAAATTCAACAATTAGCCAATGCTCGTATCCAGCATAATAACGATCACCATGGACGACAAGACAATGATGAGCGGCAATCTGCGCCAACGCATGTCTCGGAAACACCTCAAGATGATGAAGGAGGTGGCCCTCGCAATGATGAAGCCCCTCCTGAAGACGAGGATAATGAGCCCGACAATTCTGCAGGGCCATTCACAGCTGATATAATGAACTTTCAGCTTCCCAGGCAATTTACCTTGCCTACAACGTTAACCCCCTATGATGGCCTGGGAGATCCGAAGAAACACGTCAAAAAGTTCCGATCTATTATGATCGTTAACGGTGCATCCGATCCTATTTTGTGCCGATGTTTTCCTTCTTTTCTAGATGGTCCTGCACTTGACTGGTTTTGCTCTTTGCCTGCAGATTCCATCTCACGCTTTCAGGAACTGGCGAAGCAATTCGAGGATCACTTCGCGGCATCGGCAATATATCTACATGACTCCGACTATTTAACAACCGTTAAGCAAGGTCCTCAGGAAAGCCTGAAGGACTACATCACCCGCTTCACGAAGATCGCTATGAAAATTCCGGACCTTCATCCGGAGGTCCATTTACATGCAATCAAAAGCGGCTTACGCCCAGGGAAGTTCCAGGAGACCATTGCTGTATCCAAGCCAAAGACACTAGCCGAATTTCGTGAGAAAGCTAAGGGCCAGATAGACATTGAAGAGCTTCGTCAAGCCAGGAAAGCTGAAAATTCGGCAAACACCAAGGATGACGATAAACCTCGGGATAGCAAGAAGAGTTTTAAGCCTACCCCACAATATGACTAGTATACGCAGTTTAATGCCAAAAGAGACGACATTATCAAGGAAATTCTGAATTCTAAGTTGATCAAACCCCCTCGAAGGGCTGGCAGTTACCCTGAACCCAAGAATATCGACAAATCCAAGTACTGCACATTTCATCAGAAGTATGGTCATACAACCGATGAATGCGTTATCGCAAAGGACCTCCTTGAACGCCTGGCGAGACAAGGACATCTTGACAAATATATTGCAGGCCATATACAGAAAAGGACTATTCCTACAACGGACCCATCTCCTCTGGGGTCATCATCCAGGGACAAAGAAAAAGCCCCTGCTCAGCCGCGGGGTATCATCAATTACATCTCTGGAGGATACACTGGAGGCGGGTCCACAAGCTCGGCCAGAAAGCGCACGTATAGAGCCATGTTGGCTGTTGGAGATACCACCAACAATGCTCAGCCTGTACAAGACATGCCAAAGATGACCTTCCGTCCAGCCGACTATAATTGCGTTGCCACAAACTTGGATGACCCTGTTGTCATCTCTCTCCAATTAGGAGACTTAATAGTTCGGAAAGTACTGCTGGACTCAGGCAGCAGCGCCGACGTATTATTTTTTGCTACATTTGAGAAAATGAAATTAAGTACTAACATTTTATAACCCTGCCGGTACAATTTATCATTTATCAACGTGAAAAAAGATGCTTGTCGCTTGAATTTTTTCAAATCCTGATTGTTTGGTGGAAGTTCTCCATCCTTTAGATATCGTATGTATGGCTGTTCTCCATCCTTTAGCCACCAAATATATAATATTGAGTCTTAATCTCAATCTCACTCTTAGTACCCAATAGCAAATATTACTTAAAAGAACAATGGTAAAAAAGATTATTTGCTTATTAAATGGCAGATAATTAAATTATTTTGCGCTTTCTAAAACAAATCCTGAAAATTTTTCATTTTTTAATGTATTTATAATTTATTATTATCACACATATTTATCTTATCGTTATTATTATTACATTATTTAATAAAACAATAAATTAATAAATATATTAGTACTATTACAGTCTAATAATAAATTTATTATGTGTTTTTATAACATATATTAACTAAATCTTATTATTATTATTATTATTATTATTATTATTATTAGTTTTTGTGTTTGATACTTGAATTATATCATTACTACTGCGAGTTTGATACAATCTGATGCGATCCTACTGTAACTGCAACCACAAAATTAAGGCCGCAATTTAATTTAAAAGTGTGTTTACGAAGCATATAGCATGATCCTTCAGACATGAACATCTAAAGTTTTCGACCTTGCTGGAGGAGGCAACCAACTACGTTCTTTGACCACTTTAATTTAATTCCACTTCTAAATTAAAACAAGTATGGGTATTATGGCTGGTGGAGGAGAGACAGGTGAGAAGATAATATAGAATAAAGCCCAGTGGCATTTTCTTAGCATTCGTATGTAATTTTTTGTTAACAAAAAAAAAAAAAAACTATATCATTTTCTTAGCTTGTTGCATATTGTTACACAAATAAGATTTCGAATATAGTTCTTCTTTTAAAATATGCCTTCAAGTTCGCTGAACTTAGAGTGGGGGCTTTTTTGCCTGCAAATGGAACCACATTGGTAACTTATTAAGCAGAATAATACTCTCTCTTGGCAATATTATTTAAGAGAAAGTCAAATTATATTTTATTAGTCCCAATAATTTTATAAAATTTGTAATTAAACTTTTATATTTTAAATGTTTTTAATTAGATTCTTATACCATTTTAAACTGTATAATTATATTATTGTCGTTTTAAAATGTTTAACTTAATTGAATATATTGAGGCACAACATATTTATTAGTGATATAAAATGAATGAAAATATTTTTGCAATTTACTGATAAAAATAAGTTAATATAGAGAGACTTTATTATAAATTTAAAAAAATTATAAAAACTAATAGAATACTTTAACCTTAAAAAAATTCTACCTATGTGATCTTTTGACTGCTTCACTATCTATATCCCACTTCAGCAATTCAGGGACGACTAATAATCCATCAAGTAACATTTTTTATTAGGAAATCTATAATGGATATTCTTCTACTACGCTTTGCATTTTAAAGAATATTTTTTAAAGTATTTAAATGAAGATTTATATAAAGCGAAAATGGGTTGCCTAGGATTGCTGTATGTTGAGGTTGATCCATATATCTCTATGAACCGTTTTTGTTTGATATAGTAAAAAACAGAGACTTGACTAAGGTGTTATTAAGATTTCAAAATAAAGCTCTCACAAAAGCCTATGAATTCAGATGTAATTGTGATCGAGCACAATTTATCTAGGTTAATACTCATTCAACTGAGTGAAAAAAAAAATTATATTTAATTCTATGAATACAGAGCTATACATATAAAAATTCTCGCAATCTACCCTTATTATTATTTATGGCAACTGCCACTCTCACGTCCCACGATGACAAGCTTAAATGATTGCATTCTTGCCAGAGATACCACTTGGAGGCTACTAACAAACGAGTTATATCTTATTCGTTTATTGTTTTATTTTAAGCTTAACCTGATTTACTTGCAGAATTCATCAGCTTAACATTGGAAGCTGTGATCCGTGTATTATATAAGTCGGCCGAAACCGACCTATATCTTGGAAGTTATTGCTTGAGAACGTTTTTATGAATTTAATTTCTTTTTTATAATTATTTACTAACTATTTGATTTGGAGAGCCACTCCGATAAAAACGCCTAAAATTTTTTTTAAAATATTTTTCAGTAACTAAAATTTAACTTATATAACCAATTAAATCATATTATTTTTATCAAAATTAGGCTAGACAAATTAATTTAATCGAAAAAATGATGAATCAAATTTTGAATTAGTCAAAATTAATTTTATTTTTTTTATAAAAAGTAGGAGTAAGTACGATTTTGGTCCCTAACGTTTTGTGCCAGAATCGAAATCGTCCCTCTTGTAATTTTCGTATTAAAATCGTCCTTAACCTTTTTAATTGTATTAAAATCGTCTTTTTTAATAAAATTTTTTGTTTTATTCCTAAACTACCCCTATTCCTATTTTAATAATAAAAATTATAAAATAAAAAAAGGAAAACGCGTGTTTGGGGGAGAGGGAAGAAAACGCATTTATACAAGAGGGAGGGGAGGGGAGGGGAAGGGAAGAGGGGAAGGGGGATGG
>NC_029772.3:13662687-13671459 GCF_000817695.3 Arachis duranensis | reverse complement strand
ATTGGTCATTTGATCAATGATGGAATAGTTTAATGTGTAAGATTGTTAAGTATTCATGTAAATAAAGAATGTGAAGAACTTATTATTTAAGTTTTATTTCTATGTATTTAAGTTTCAAATATGATGTATATAAATATTGAAATATTAATGTTTATGAATTTTGAAATCATTAAATATGTCATGTTTTAAAATAAAATTTTAGTATATGATATTATTTTTATGTACAGTATTTCTCAGAAAAATAATTCCGATCAAGTATTCAATTTAACTGTGCATACTACTCATTTTATTATTATTTGTCTTTGAAGAAAATAGCAAGGATATATAATAAAGATGTATGCCTTGCGGATAGTGCAAGTTCGCACACTATTCTCAAAAGTGATATATATTTTACCCATCTTGTGCCAAAAGAGGAATATGTTAATACTATTATTGGCTCAGGCAATGTGATTGAAGGCTCCGGAAGAGCTATAATTTTGTTTTCCGGAGGAACAAAATTCATAATAGATAATGCACTGTTGTCTACCAAGTCTCGAAGAAACTTGTTGAGCTTTAGAGATATTCACCGAAATGAATATCATATTGAGACTATGAATGAGGGAAGTCATGAGTACTTATGTATCACAATTCATGATTCAAATAAAAAGGTTATATTAGAAAAGTTACCCTCACTTTCATCTGGGTTATATTATACCAAGATTCGTGCAATTGAATCACATGCCACTGTAAACCAGAAGTTTACTAGCCCAAATGAATTCATCCGGGAACAACCATGATTAGGAGAATTATTGAAAACTCTCATGGATATTTACTAAAGAACCAGAAGATTCTTAAAACTAGTGAATTTTGTTGTGCTGCATGTTCTCAGGGAAAGTTAATTTTAAGGCCATCACCAGTAAAGATTGGATTTGAGTCCCTTGAATTTCTAGAAAGGATTCAAGGTGATATATGTGGACCTATTTATCCACCATGTGGATCTTTTAGATATTTTATGGTCCTAATAGACGCATCTTCGAGATGGTCACATGTGTGCTTATTATCTTCTCACAACCTGGCGTTTGCGACATTACTGGCTCAAATTATTCGATTAAAAGCACAATTTCCAGAAAATCCAATCAAAGCAATTCGTCTTGATAATGCTGGTGAATTTACTTCCCAAGCTTTTGATGCTTATTGTATGGCTAATGGAATAAGTGTTGAACATCCAGTAGCTTATGTTCACACATAAAATGGGTTAGCAGAATCACTTATTAAGCGTCTCCAATTAATTGCTAGACCCTTGCTTATGAGAACAAATCTCCCAACCTCGGTTTGGGGCATGCTATTTTACATGCCGCAGCACTTATTCGTTTGAGGCCAACGAGTTATAATCAATTCTCTCCTATGCAATTAGCTTTTGGCTAGCAGCCAAATGTTTTCCATTTAAGAATATTTGGGTGTGCAATATATGTTCCCATTGCACCACCTAATCGCACCAAAATGGGACCCCAAAGAAAATTGGGAATATAAATATATGTTGGATATGATTCTCCCTCTATAGTGAGGTATCTTGAGATACAAACTGGAGATGTATTTAAAGCTCGGTTTGCGGATTGTCATTTTGATGAATCAAAATTTCCAACATTAGGGGGAGAGAATAAGCTTCCTGAAAAGGAACTTAATTGGAATGCATCATCGTTGATGCATTTAGATCCTCGATCAGGGCAATGTAAACTAGAAGTTCAAAAGATTATACATTTGCAAAGAATAGCAAATGAATTGCCTGATGTATTTTTCGATACAAAGAGGATAACCAAATCTTATATACCAGCGGAAAATGCCCCCATTCGAATTGATGTCCCAGTAGGACAAGTAGCCATTGAAGCAAATTCACGCCAGAAGCGTGGCAGGCCTGTCGGTTCCAAAGACAAAAATCCTCGAAAGAGAAAAGAGGTAAATAATATTCCTGTTGAAAAAGACATAGTAGAGACACCTGCAGTTGTCCAAAATTCTGATATAGTTTTAACGGCAGAAGACGTTCAGGTACCTAAAAATTGTGAAAATGATGAGATCTCGATAAATTATGTCTTTACAGGAGAGAAATGGGACCGAAATAAGACAATTGTCAATGAAATATTTGCATATAATGTGGAATTAAATATCATGCATGAAAGTAAGGATCTTGAGCCAAGATCAGTCGAAAAATATCGACAAAGAAATAATTGGTCAAAATGGAAAGAAGCCATGAAGGCTGAATTAGACTCACTTGCAAAACGTGAAGTCTTTGGACCTGTAGTCCGTACACCTGAAGATATAAAACCTGTTGGATATAAGTGGGGTAACAGCCTATTTATACGGCTCATTAGATCGTGATATCTATATGAAAGTCCCTGAAGGACTAAAAATATCTAAACCATCCAATGAATATTCGCAAGGGTTATACTCAGTCAATTTGCAAAGATCTTTATATGGTCTAAAGCAATCTGGACGAATGTGGTATAATCGTCTTACTGAGTATCTGGCCAAAAACGGATTCAAGAATGATGATATCTGCCCATGTGTTTTCATAAAGAAAACTACATCTGGGTTCATTATAATTTCTGTATACGTTGATGATTTAAATATCATTGGGACTCCTGAAGAGATTCCAACAATTATAAAAACTCTAAAAGAAGAGTTTGAGATGAAAGATCTTGGAAAGACTAAGTTTTGTCTCGGCCTGCAGATCGAGCACATAAAAAATAGGATCTTTATTCACCAAACAACATACACAGAAAAGATCTTGAAGAGATTTTATATGGATAAGTCACATCCATTAAGTACCCCAATGATTGTAAGATCTTTAGATGTGAAAAAGGATCAATTCCGTCCTAAAGAAGAGAATGAAGATATCCTTGGTCCTGAAGTACCATATCTTAGTGCCATTGGAGTGCTAATGTATCTTGCTAATAATACGCGACCTGACATATCATTCGCGGTGAATTTACTAGCAAGATATAGTTCCTCTCCAACCAGAAGACATTGGAGTGGAATCAAACAAATTTTTTGATATCTTCATGGAACGGTTGATATGGGATTGTTTTATCCCTATGGATCCAAGTCACAATTAGTTGGCTATGCAGATGCCGGATACCTGTCTGATCCACATAAAGGGAGATCTCAAACAGGATACTTATTCACATATGGTGGTACAGCTATATCATGGAGGTCCACAAAACAGACGATTGCAGCAACCTCCTCTAATCATGCTGAAATACTGGCGATTCATGAAGCTAGTCGCGAGTGTTTTTGGCTCAGGAGTTTGATCCAATATATCCTGTCATCATGTGGACTGATTGATTATAAGATAACTCCAACTGTCCTGTTTGAAGATAATACAGCGTGCATTGCTCAACTTAAGGGCGGATACATCAAAGGTGATAGAACAAAGCATATCTCTCCCAAATTCTTCTTCACTCATGATCTTCAAAATCAAGGGACTATTGATGTCCAACAGATTAGTTCAAGTGACAATCTGGCAGATTTATTTACAAAGTCACTCCCAAAATCCTCTTTTGAAAGATTGGTACATGAGATTGGGATGTGCCAATTTCGAGACATTAAATAATGTCAGCAAGAGGGGGAGACTGTACTCGTTTTCCCTTGGTCAGGTTTTTTTCCCATTGGGTTTTTCTTGACAAGGTTTTTAATGAGGCAGTCCCCAAGGATATGGTACTCTTTTTCCTTCACTAAGGTTTTTCCCACAGGGTTTTCTTTAGTAAGGTTTTAATGAGGCATATTCCTAAATGAGCATTCAAGGGGGAGTGTTACATCATGGATAGATAAGGATGAATGCTCATTTAAGGGTGGATCTGATTTCCTATGTAAGGAGCAAATTCACATGAAAAAGTACAATTAATAAAGTTTGAATAGTTGAATTTATTTGCCTATAAAAGCATGAACGAGGCAAATGGATTTGATACAGTTACAAATACTTCCCTTTCTCTATCTCTTTACAACAACTTAATATTATTCTCTCTTTATGTTGCAATCAAATACTCTTCTCTTTATATTTCTACTACAATTCCTTCTCTTCTTTTATTTTATTAGTATTTTAAATTCTCTTTTCTATTACTCTTTACATATAATATTAATAGCAATATTAATCATCTTTATTATATTGAGATAGTAACAATAAACATATGCAATTCTCTTTCTCTTTACTTTTAATACTTCTTTCTATCTTTGTATATATATACACATTACAACATATAATATTATTATATATATATAAATTATTATTGAGCTAATTATATTAATAATAGAGTCTTCTATTTATACATCTCTATTTTATATCTTTTATTTATTTCACAACAAATTTAAAGTTTTTTTTATTAGTAAGTAAAAGAAACAACATTGGAAATTTGGGATGTGAATTTGCCATTTAATTAATAGATCAAATATATTACTTAGTATTAGTTTAAATATTAATTACAACTTAATGAAAACAGCGTGATTTCTTCCGCAATTAATGGAAGAATGTAGGGTGAAAATAGTTAGAGTAGGGTATAGTTTAAATTTTATTTGTGGGTTAAAAATATTTAAATTTTAATTCTATCTATTTTTAATTTATAGAATATAAAAAAATGTAACATTATTATATAATTTAATGATAATTTAAGATAGAATTAATTTTTATAGAAATAATATTAAATTATTAAATAATAATTTTTTAGTGACTAATGATTTTTTGTATTTAGCGAGAGATCTTTGGTTCAATATCTATTTAAAACATATTTTTATATAGACTATGATACGTGTACACTAAAATCAGCCACTACAGTCAACTACCAATATAAAATGCATATTGAAATACAAATACACATTAAAAATAAATTAAACCACACATGTATTTATACACAAATACATTGGTGGTTGATTTTGGAATACAAATAATATTTTTATTTTATATAAGTATATAACATTTATATATATAGGGTGCGAGTTAGTTAGGTAGGGTTGAGGTTTAACCCACACTCTATCCGATCCGCATGAGAACCTTACTCACATCCTATTCTATTCGTTACAGATTAAATTAGTAACTCTATTCGATTGAGTTGTCAGATTGAATACCCACAAATAAAATGCATATTACCACCCCTATTTATAAGAGACCCTCTGAATAAATGAAAAAAAAATATTAAAAATACTAATTTTATATTACATTAAAACTAATTTAAACGTCAGAATATTTTTTATTTTTACATATATGTACACACTATATTCTTTATTTTTTTATTGAACTGACGTATATCTCATCTACTCGAAATACAACAAGCTAAAATCAGACTGGACGAACTATACAATAGGAAGAGACTTATCAAACAAGAACATTCTTAATCCTAACTTATTCACTATTTTGTTGCCAAATTCATGGTTAAAAGGTTAGTTCTAAAGGAACAATGTTTTGAAAGGGTGATCAATGCAATGCATCCCGCATTGTTCTCAGAATTTAAGGAAAAGTCGTATCAAAAAATATAAATATTAGATGATCAAATGTATTATTTTTTTTCTTTAAATTTAACCTAATATCATGGGGCGAACCCAATAACGACCTCGTAAACTCATCCGTTTAATTAGATTCCCAGAAGATAAAATAATTAGGTACGTAAAATGGCAAAAAGAAAAAAAAGTTGCTAGGTAGCCAATTATCGATTAATGTATAATGAGGGAATGAGGATGGATCTTGCAAAGATAACTACAAAAATAATTTTTAATGGTAACATTTTTTATGATAACACCATAATAGTTATTATATATATATATATGTTTTATTTAATTTATATTTTTTTATTATTATATGTTATAATGTCAATTATATATTTTCATGATTATTAAAAAAAATTATCAATAATTGTATAATTGTTGTTAAAATCTTTTAGCGACAAAATATAAAATAATTAATGTCTAATTACTAATAAATATATTAACACTTTTTATTACTGTTAAAAATAAAATGGTCACTATATATATTATTTTATTTATTTTTTTTGAAAAAAGATTAGCTGAATATATCTATATATGCCGTTTTCTATAAAATTATTGCTTACATTAATTAGCATATTGCTGTCGCTATTTTGATTGACTATGTATTGAGTTATAGTACTTTTAAATTTGATAGAATACACATAATAAATAAGATTGAAAATGAAGAGGATAGAGTAGAATTTGGATGATTCTACTTTAATCTTATTTATGAATTATTTTTTTTTTAATTTAATTTTATTCTACCTACAAGTTAAAAATTTCTCAATTCTAAATTTATCCATATTTTAAAATTCTTAACCCTACCTACTTGTATTCCATCCATAAGAAAATTAAAATTTTTAAATAAATATAAAATTTAATTATTTTCTATTTCATATAAATTAATAAAATAAAAAATTAAGTTTAAATTAAAATAAAAAATAATAAAGTCCTAAACAAATCCAACATAAAATTACAAATAGTATAATTATCAAGTTCTTAATAAAATTAAAATTTAGTTATACATATAATTTATAAATATATATTATATAATATATTAAAAATATAGATAAAATATATTCTAAATTTGTACTCGATCCTACTCCACCTGCAAATAAATTTTATGGAAAAGTATAGGGAGCCAATGACTTAAGCGTACAATGCGTACAATGGAGGTTTAGAAAGTATTAGAGATATAATCATTAGTGTTACATTGTCCTATCAAGTTATACTTTTGGGATGAGTGGTTTTATGATATAATATTAGAGTTTTAGATCCGAAAGGTTGGGGTTTGATCCTTGGTGAACTCCAAAATCAACTTAAATTTTTGGAATGAGTGGTTTTATGACATGAGATGTTTTTTATGACATGAGATGTTTATTTATCCCGGTATCCCGAATGGTTATTCTGGATAGTATGGGTGATGTTAATTCTATTCATGGATCAAAGATTTAGCCCATTATACACATTGTACACTTAGGCCATTGACTCCCTAGCACTACTCAAATTTTATTTGTCCTATTTTATTCATAACGAATAGAATAAACAACCCTATTCGATGGAGCATTGTACATAAGCATTTCTCTTTTCCATCATTTTATCTATATTTGGACTTTAATTTAGATAAATAATATATGTGAGAGTGTGTGCAATGGAGATTGGATTACAAAAAATAAATAAATAGAGAATAGACTGATCCATTACGTTTGAAATTTAAAAATATTATTTGAATATTTTTTAAATAGCTACTTTATTTAAGTGTTTATGTATTTGTTTATTGAAATATTTGTTAATTTAGTTTTGTTAAAATTTCATTTAATTTTTATATATATTATTGCAAAAAAATTTTATATGTCATATATTATTACATTAATTCAATAAGTGTTTTTTAAATTCAATAATGATTTAAATGCATTAAATGAGTGTAAATTAAAATATCTTATAAAATATGAATGCATTCAAATTATTTTTCTTTTATAATAATGATCAAACAATAACATATTATATATATTGGGAAAAAAAAAAAAAACAAAGCGTCAGAAATAATAGAGTTGGCGATAATTAATATTGTAACGGCAGCAGGCGCAGCAACATGTTATCGAAACAATATCGCATTCACATGATCCACCAAACCATGCACCAATCAAAACTACATTGCCACAGAGAAAAATACATTCCTTTAGCATTAATCTTTTTAAATAATAATAACAATAATAATAATATTAATAAAATAACTCAGCTGAGTAACTTGGAAGAAGAAGTAGAACCCACAATATTATGACAAAGTTGTTGGCAACTACTACTACTACCCTTGAAAGAAAAAGCATCGTAATTCACATGATTGCCACTGTTATTAGAAGAAGAAAACCCAACACCAAGGGTTCTTCTTATTCTACTTGCTTCTGCTTGTTCCAGCGTCTGCACCTGCTTCTTCAAGAACTTCACGTAGTGCACAGCCTCATCCAACATAGAAGCAGTGTCCATTTTGGTGCCACCTGGCACCAACCGCTGCAAGATCCTTATCTTCTCGCTTATCCTTTCTCTCCGGTGCCTCGCCGCCACGCTCTGCGGATCCTTCGAGATCTTCACGTTCCTACGCTTCGGCGCCTTTACGGATTCCGGGTCTATGTGGACCGGCTGCATAACCGCTATTCGGAATATCATTTCTCTCATTGCCGCCATTGAACTCTTCTTCTCCGCCGACGATGAGGAAGAACAATGGTAAGGGTTCCTGAATGCAATCGGTTGGTGTTGGATGGGGAAGTTGACGTTGTTGGACGGCGGTGGATCAATCAAACACGGCGGTGCTGGTGGTGCGTTGAATATGGTTTGGGCACCGGAGAAGTCAGTTCCTTGATTGGGAATGGAGGTGTAAAAGGATTGGGAGAATTCAGGTAACCTTTCTACTTGCATCATCATTGTGTCCATGGAAGACGAGAGGGAGGGATGGAAATAAAAGAGATTTGGAATTGAATTGAAGATGGTATGAGAGAGAGAGAGAAGGAGAAAAAAGAAAAAGATATGAAAAGAATGAATGAATACAAAAGAATGGGACTGAGTGTGCAGAAAAGTGCAGAGGATAGGTGTAAGTTGGTTGGTCGATTATTATCTCTGCAATAACCGACTAAAAACAACAATAATATCCAGTGGTGTTATTGTAAGTGGGAACACCTCTTTATAGCAACTTGTCACTCGTATCTATTCAAATGGGTTTTTTTTTCAATAATAAAATAAAAAATTATTATTTGTAGATTTTAATTTTTTAAATATGATTTTTTTTATTTGGAC
>NC_029772.3:13651240-13662150 GCF_000817695.3 Arachis duranensis | reverse complement strand
TATCAAAGTGTTTTAATTAACATTTTTCATTTAGTTTTGATAATTGGATAAATATAATTACATATATTCATTCATAAATAATTTTTTTATTTTATTATTTTAAGTGTCATCAACATTTATTTATTGCTGTTTCAAAACATTTTTATATATGTATATTTTAGTTCTGAACAACACTGAGAGTGATAATTGTTGGTTTTTTTAAAATATTATTTTAACATATATGTATTATTCTCACATTTTATTATCATATATTTATTGTTTTTTTCGTTCATATAATGTTAAACGCATTTAAACTATATTATTTATTGATTTTGTTAGGAAAACAATTTTTCTTTACCACAACAAGAGAAGAAATAATACATGCGCAAAAATAAGTGTTTTAATAAATGTTATTATAGAGAGAAAAAATTAATGAGGAAGAGAAATGTTAATCAAAAATTAATTCTCAATTTTTTTCTATTAATTAACTATGTGTTTGATTTTTCACAATATTCCCCAACTCGATAGGTTAAAGACTAATTCATCACTCTATTTAATTAACTATATGTTAATATTTAGTAAATAAATAAGATTATTGCAGTAAAAGAAACATTTTGATAACCGAGTCCTAATTTTGAGTTTATTAATTAGTGTGCAAATAAAAAAAGATGAGTGATTTATTTCAAATTAAAATAGCAACAACCTCCTTATTTTTCTAAAAGTAAAGATATCTGTGAAATTTGCAAGAATAAATATTTATTGATAGTTCAATATGTAAATACAAAATAAACATTAATAAAAATATTAAATTTAGTGTGTTTAATTCCCCTGAAAAGTTAATTTAAAACTTAAGAATGATTATCAATCAAATATACATGAATTTTACTAATCGTCAACTGGAAACTTCTTACAATATTTTATCTTTGGAAAGGTAAAGGAAATATCTAATATAAGGAGAACTATAAAATTATTTATGATTGATTATTTTATTTTACTATTTTTTATATTTATATTAATTATTATCACCGAGACCGCCCATGATGTGTGGGGTTGGGTAATATACTATTAAAGGAAGGGTTTCTGCTTCTCCTATTCATCTCTACCATTGGTTAAAGGTCAAAGGCTTCAAGCAATTAAGATCAACGGCTGAAAATAAGGTAGGGACCACTTAGGGGTAGAGGGATTGGTTGAATGCTAGTTCAGTTGTTGATGCATGAACCAAGTTTTTCCAAAGGTTATATATTGCGATAGCTTTTGAAATAAATATTTGACCGTAAAGCTCTTCATGTGCTTAATTTGACTTGAGAATTTTACTACTTTAGTTAGATAAAGTCCCAAAGAGACCCCACATTTCATGTGATATTTGTCAGAGCAAGATTGGGTGGAAAAATCCATTACTGCCTTCAAGATTTCCTCCGCCACCGGCGCAAGTGCCCCCAAAGGGCAGAGAGATCAGATGAGATAAGAGCAGGGTGGACCCAACCCTCCTATAACAACAACAACAATAAAACACAGGGAGACATGTAAAAAAAAATCATAGTCATAGTTATCATAATTGAATCCTAATTGAATTAGATATAGAATTTAAAATTATAATAATTAATAAAAATATTTTTTTCATAATTTATAAATATAATTTAAATTTATTTATGTAATATATTATAAAAAATCATATATGACAAATAATAAATTTGATTGGGTTTTATCGAATCGATTCATTCAGTTTAAACTAATTTGACCGAATTAATTATTTAATCAGTTTAAATGATGATCCAAATCTAATTCGGTGACTGAGGTTTTTGATCTGATTGTGCCAAACCGAATTCGATAACTATAATAAAAATACAAGTAAACTACTATTTCTATCCACGAAAGTTGAAGACGCTGACATCTCTACCCATTAAAAAGGAAATTACCATTTGTACTCATAAAACATAAGTTCTATATAACAAAAATATCAAAACACTAAAAAATCACATAAAAACTCCAAATTATCCTTATCATCATCTGCATCATCTTTTTCCCACCACCACTAACCCTAACCCTATCCTCTCTCTCTTTTCATTTTCTGAACTCGTCGTCACCACTAGAGTTTGTCAACTCTGCCAACTCCTTCCTCTCTCTCTCTTTCTCTCTCTCTTTCCTTCTATATTTTGCTTCTCTCTCTTCTAATTCTTTGAATGGTTGTGTGATGTAGGTTTAGTGGTCTCTAGGTTGATAGCCTGGAGAAGAACAGGTGGAACCACGAACTGGATAGGGACTGGAGCTCTGTGTCAGCGAGAGATGGAGGGCTAGCTGGAACAGGTTGGGGTAGCGGTAGCGATCAGTCAGCGACAGCGGCCCTAGGATTGTAAAAGGCGGCGAAAACAGAAGGCGACGGTGGTCCTAGGCTCGCAGAGGTGAGGCAAGAGCGAGGGAAAGGGTGGAGGAGAAAAGAAAGGGGGAAAGGACGCGACGGCGGCGAGTGGAGGTTGGGTGGGACTTGACGGCGCCAGCGACTGTTGAGTGCCGCGGCGGTGGTTACGCAGAGGAGCTAAGAAGGGGCGAGAGAGAAAAAGAAGAGTGAAAATCGGGTGAGGGGGAACAGCTTGGTGTTCGCCGGTGGTGATGCGGTGGTCTCAGATAATTTGCTTTTTCTATTATTATTGTTGTTGTTCTTGTTGTTACTTTATGTGAAGAAGATGATAATGGAGGTATAGTGGTGGTGGTGGTGATAGTAGTGATGAAGAAAATGAGGTGGTGGTGCCTTTGAATTGAGTGATGGTGGTAATTAGGTTTAGGATGGTGGTGAAAAAGAATTTTGGTGGTGGGTTTGGGATTGAAAAAGTGGTGGTATGGAGTAAGTGGTGGTGGTGGGGTAATTTGGAAATTTCAAATAATTTTTTTGGATTTGGATAATTTTGTTAACAAAAGTTTATGTTTCATGGGTACAAATGGCAATTTTTTTTTCTATGAGTAGATATATCAGCATTTTCAACTTTCGTGGGTACAAATGGTAGTTTACTCTAAAAACACCAAAAAAATAGTGTGTTATGTAATATTAACATGCATTATTAGAGACACAGACTAATTTATATATTATTTGTAAAAATATAGTGGGTTTTGTTTGAATTTTGTTGATATGAAATTTTTTAAATAAATAATTTAAATATTTTATTTATAAATATATGTTATTTAGATGATATTTATCAATTTATATTTTATTACTGATTCCGATTATAACACAAAATATTTAAAAATATTGAATAAAATATATTATTAAATTATTAAACGAAAATAACTAAACTAAAAAAATTAAATTAATAATTAAATAATAACAAAAAAATAAATTATATGATAGTCTTAACATTTCTCTTATTTAAATTGTGAGCCACCATTTTTGTTGTCGGCACTAAAAATTCATTGCATCTGTATTTATTGCCATTCACCATTTCTATACCACCTTGCAATACACCAACAACAACGGCACCATGTAAAAAATAATTTTCTTAAAAACACCACCAGTCATTAAAAAATATTAAGAAAAAAAAAACTGACTATTCTACTCTTGGAATAAAGGGACGGCTAGCCTTTCCCGGTGATAGAGAAGGGACACTAGCAGGGATTTGATATATATGGTTGAGAATTCAATTGATTTACAATCGAGATTTGGAATTAAAAAAAAATCTTATATTTACAGTTAGTTATCTGTACTTGCCAAATTTGGCGGCAAACTAACACTGTAACTAATTATTATCTGTGCTAGCTTATCAGCTACTTGACTACAGTTAGTGCACTAAAGCATGAGGCTCATGCTCATGCTCATGCATGCATGCATGTATGTAATACCCTCTCTGATCTCAACATTCCCAGTTTGTAATACACAACGTTAGCTTGGATCTGATTATAAATATGACTATTTAGGTTACATTTTTCATCAATTTAAATTTATAAAATAAATAATTTTATGACATAATATTAAAATTTTATATTTGAAAATTTTAAAATTTGATTATCAGTAAATTTTAAAAGTAAAAAAGAAAATAACATAAAATAAAAAAATTGTATAAAAATCAAGCAAAATAAAAAAAGACTCTTATTTAAAAATATTAAAAATATAACCATTCATATTATATTAACTTAAATTTTTAGAATGAATAATTTTATAACAAATCTCACTGCTTTGTTGATTTCTAGCCTAGTATTTGCAAATTGCAAGATATAGCAATCTTCCAATAATCCTTCTTATATTCAGAAGCATATGTGAGATGTGTGTACAAGAATTTTGGACTGTTGCACTTTGTAATCCATGGGAGTTAAGGCGTGTACGGTTTAGATGCATTATTCCATCGTCTTAAAAGGAGGTCGAGGCAATACTTTTATTGACACACAACATGATGACAAACCCCTTTCTGCTTTGAGTTAGTGCCAACCCAAGAAAATATTTCAACTTACCGATATCTTTGATTCTTAACAAACTATGTGTAGAAACCTTAGTAAACAAGTTAGTGTGTGTGCCTAGCAAAGATAAGAGAAGCTACAAATTTAGTATTTCATTGTCTGCTAACTTGTTTCAAATCACAGACGAATTCGTCTAATTGACACACCAAATCTAAACTAGGAACTTGGTTTCATGAAGATTGCCTCATTTGAATCTCAATGAAGAAAGGCAATAGTATTTTTATTTAATTACACTATAAAAAATTTGTCGAATACTGTCAGATTTATTGGTAGATTTATGAAAAAAATTCGCCAGTAATATATTTATTGTCAGAATAAATTCAACCATATAAACCTCATTAATAACTGTTTATTGATGATTTTTTTGTCCGTCACTAATTATTGACAAATTTAGCAGTAAATATTAACTTTTAATTAGTAAAATTCTGGAGTTTGTTACCATCAGATTTATCCTTCGATAAACCTGACGGTAATTTTAAATTTCTTTTAAAAAATTGTTTAAAAATTTAATATAAAATTTTAAATGTTTAAATTCAATAATTTTTAAATTAACAAAATTTAAAATTTTATCATTTTTCATAATAATTTGTCTACAAATTTTTATTAAAAGTTTACACATCAAAGTTTAAGAATAAAGAAGAAAAATCATAATTACTCATATATAGAAAAAAGTAGCACTATAAACATATACTCTAAATCCAGAAAAAATAAACTTATATAAATTTCGATATGAAAAACAAAATACCTCATAGTGGCTAAATAAATTGCATAGTTGAAGCTCTCTAGACAATAAAATATTGAAAAAGAAAATTAATTATAGAAATGATATATCTATTTAAACTAATACAATTTCAACAACTTACAAACCCAGTTGGAGATTTTGTATCATAAATCTACTGTCTATAGGCGCATTTTCTGGAATCAAATATGCTACGTGTACACCAAAATCAGCTATCAAAGTCAGTCACTAGTATAAAATACATGTTGGAATATAAATACACATTAAAAATAAGTTAAATCACACATGTATTAATACACAAATACATTAGTGACTGATTTTGGTGTATGAGTAATATTTTTGTTCTGAAATAGCAGACTGTACACCTTCAATTGCAAATTATAAACATAATCAACACACAAACTATAAACATAATTAGCACACAAATTATAATTAAACAACCAAATCAAAGTTCATATATTTAAATGAGTAAATTGCAACAAATCTAGTAAAATTAACATCAATCAACTCAACAAAATTAATTCAAAAAATAATTAACTTAGATAAAAATAAATTTAAAAAATTAACAACAATCAACAATAAGTCAATAATTAACTTATTATAAAATTAACAAGCTAAAATTAACTTAGAGAATTAACAATAATCAACACTAACTAATTCAAAAAATAATTAATTCAGATAACAATAAACTCAGAAAATTACCAATCATTTAAAACACCATAAACTCAAGACAAATCCTAAATTACACCTTACTTAAACTAACATTATTTAATTTTTAATTAAACTAAATTAATATAACAAACCCTGGTCGCACACTTCATTGAAAAATATAAACAATAATTTAATAAAATACCAAACAAAATCCTAAACAAACAAATAAAAAATCTAAAAAAATATAAAAGCTATAAAAAAAATTATCTCTGATAATAGCTGTAGAATAGTGAATGTGTAGCAGTAACAGGAGACAGCAGTGAAACCTATAGTGGTAGAATTAGGATTTAGTAGCAAAATAAACCAAAAAAAAATGGGCAACAACCTTACCTTGGTGCGGTGGACCTCAGACGCGATGATAGCAACAAAGTGATGACCTCCGATCAACGGCAAGGAACACCAATAGCAACGACATGGCGGATGCTTTCCACGGAGACTCCAGTAGCAGTGACGACGACGTGCTAATCTGCGACGACGATGTGGCTTACCAGCAGCGACGACAGCTCCGGTGCTGGCGGTGCAACCTTTTTCAATAGACAAAAGGGAGAGAGATGAGAGAGAGAGAGAGAAGAGAAGAGAGGGGGGTTTATAGAAGTGAGGAAGAAGAGTTATGTGTTTAAATTTTATCCCAAATTTACCACAGCTGCCGAATTTACTGGTAGAAAAATTCGACAATAAGGTATTTGTCGTTGCCTAAATGATGTGTTTCACTAAATTCTATTACCGTCGAAATTTTCCAACGAAAAATTTGAAGCGGCGCTAATAAAATTAATTTTTGCGCCTCTTCGGATTTAGCGGCGAAATTTTAAATTTGACGATAACTTATTTGAGGGACGAATTTTTACTCGTAATAACTATTAGAAAATCCACTGCTAAATCTGTCAATAATATTCGTTGTTGAATTCATCAGTAAATTTAATAGTATTTAACATATTTCTTATAGCATTGATATTTATTTTCACAACTGGGCTGAAATTATCCTTGTAATCAAACTCCCTGTATTTAGGTAAAATCTTCTACAGCTAACCTTATTTTATACTTCTCAATCAAACCATATAGTTTCAATTTGAGTTTAAGCACCCATTTGTGACCCACTGTCCTTTTCCCCGTAAAAAGCTTGGTAATGTTGAAGACTTGAAGTTATACGTATTCTTCAGAACAGAAAGTAGTTCATCTATCTATCATTTGCCAACTCGCAGAGACAGATGTATGTATATTGTTGTCGGGGCAAATGAAAAATACGGTTTTGTTAGGTAAACAATGATTTTTGTAAATAATGTATATGAATAATGAGCTCGAAAATTTACTCAATAAAATAAAAATATACCTTATTCCTAAATTATCTTCTAAACCCTAACATTAGGATAACCATCCGTACGATTAGTAAATTGAACATCCAGTCATTATTAGAGTCTAAAGTAATTAGGGTCTTTGATATCTAGCCTCATCTTAGGTCTTAGTAGGGCTGGAAGTGAGTCGAGTTGAGTCGAATCAGATCAAGTTCAAGCTCGGCTCACGAAAATTGAGTTTGGTTCACAGCTCAACTTATTAACAATCGAGTCTCTTTCTTAAGCTCAAACTTGACTCACAGAAAGCTCATGAGCCGACTCGAACTCACGAGCTGGCTTAAATAACAGAAACATAATCTATAATTCTATATCAATAAATTATAACTTATATATTAAAAAATATTAATTTTATACATAAAAAATAATTATAAAATTTTAAATAAGAACATTAATATATATAAAATTATATATTATTATTTTATATGTATATCAAGCTTGACTCATTTAATTTATGAGCTCAATTTCAGACTTAAACTCAACTCATCAGCTCAACGAACTCAATTTATCAAGCTATTAACAAGTTGAGCTCGAATTGGCTCATAAGCTGACTTGACTCACCTCCAGCTCTATATCTTAGGTTTAGTGTTTACAGAAGCGGCTAAAGTGAAAGCTTTGTGTTTAGGAGAAAGTGTGTCATGAAACAATTAGACAGGATATATACTTGTGTTTCGAAATAATATGATTGTCTTTTAAATCAGAGGAGAAAATCCTTCAAATAATAAGAATGAGATTTCTTTTCTGTTGTTGATTTCCTAGGTTATATGGGTTGCGCATGTGCTATATTTGCCATATTGGGCTTTAACTGATTTTTGAGGGATTTATTAGTTGCATCAGTCTCCAACTAACTGATCTGTGAGATATTCAGTTGATGCAAGTGTGTATCATGCATGCTGCTATTCTAAGGTGATGGTGCTGAATTAGATGCATGCATGAATATTTGGTGAATGCAATCCAGGTTGTGCTTCAAATGAATCATGAAATGTAATTGTGCTTGAAGGTATTTTCTTTCAAAATATCTTAAATTATTAAACACAAATATTAAGTAGTGACCTTATTTTTTTCTATATTTGTCTTATTTTTTAAACTAATACTAGTTAACTAGAGCTGCCTATATTTTATTTTATTTTAATACTAAAAATACTGTTTCTCTAATATTTTTTGCTCATTATTAAAAAATATATTAATATTTAAAAGATAATAAAAAATCAGATCAAACAATTTAAAGTTATCTTATTTAATATTCAATAATTATTGTTAAAATAATTGTGTAATTTTAAGTATAATAAATATGTAATTATAAATATTATATACATAAAATTATAAATATTATGTTAAATAACATAATTTTAGTTATTGTATTCCTAGCATTATGAATTATAAAAACTTGTCATCCGATCCATAGTGTACCAAAAATAATAATAAAAATAAGGAATTTAAGGACATTGATAAAAAAATGTTAAAAACTTAAAATTATATTTTTTAGAAATTAAAGATAACTTTCCAATACATTCAATCACTACAAGATCGATGAATAAGAATTATTTTGGGACAGTAAAAATATTTTGATAGAATATTTTTACATCCATTAATTCATTATCAAAAAGATGTATTTACTATTCCTGACCTTTTATACTTATTGTGTAATAATTTTCAATAAAATGTTTACATGTATATTGACGAGTAATAACCATATTTGTCGAAATAAAAAAGAAACACATTTTTTGACAATACTTTTATTTATGCTTTTTTCCCCAATTAGTGACCAATAAATGATACTTAAACACTTTAATTTTTTCTTGAAAATATTTTATGATCTTCAAAAATTCATTTTTAAAATAATTACTTTTTTAAATAGCTAATAATAACCATCATGAATTCTTATAGTATGTATGAAGACGTAAACAATGAATTTTCTGTTAAATATTTTTGTTACGGTTGTTAGAAGTTATTCATGAGTTAAAAATTTGAAGGAAAAATAAAATTTTGGAAAGTTGACAGTGAAATATTGAAATCATTTTTTTGGCTCAAAATGATTTTGAAAGAAGCCAACGATATTGTGTCCTTGTAACGATTAATTAATTCAGTTTGGCATGTATATTTTTTATTACAAGTGACAAACAATTTATTATATATATATTTGACTTAATTTTCTTTTGGAATATTTTAATAATTACTTTGAAGACACGTGAAAAATTTGAGAGAAAACTCAATTTTTATATTTTATATTTTTTTATTTTTTGAAATTAAGGTTATTCGCATAGAAAAAAAGTTCATCTATTTTTTTTTTATCTGAAAATCACCAAATTTTGATATCAGAAAGATATTATTTCTAAAGGAACAATTGTTGTTTTCAATAGTAGTTTCTGCACAAATACAAATACATATGAATTAATATAATTTGCATCTACATTGCATGAAATATAAATATAGATCGCAAGAAAACAACACACATATAAATCATCATATTGTTGTATCTCTTCTATAAGTATTGACTACATATTACAAAAAATATTGACAAGTTAACGAACCTTTTTCTAATAATAATCAAAATCAAAAGCCAATTTTAAAAATACATTTAAAAATATTTGAATTTTTAAAATATTTTTTGATATTTTGATTTATTGAATTACAACAGAATATTTAAAATCCGAAATTAATCTTCAAAAGATTATGGTATCATTTTTTGGCAGAGGAAAGTTACAGCATGAGTTAGATCCTGAATTCCTGATCGAGGAAAATCATTTGCAAATTGGTATCATGTAATGCAATTTCATTAACGTGTTCATTCAAGTCAATAATAAATTTTATGTCGGTAATCTGTTCCAACATATCTGTATGTATACATTTATATATCTATAGTCTTCCTTCCAGTATGTCCTCCCTAATGTTATTTAATCTTTTATTTTTTATTCTGATCTATTTCTAATGTATGGTTAATGGTCAGAACACAAACTGCATACGTTAAACCATTTATCCAGTCGACCATTTATAAGACTGAATTCTCATTTATAGCACTGAATTCTCCACCTCCTTTCACGTCTTAAAAGTTAGAACATTGAATTCTTTAACGTCCTTTCACATCCATTCTTCCACATTCGTTTGACAATTGAAATGCCCGAATTTGAAGAAAGTCTTGGTGCTCTGGTCTTTGGGATCTGTCGAGCCTCGTACAGACACTACGGCCTTAAGGCTATTCTAAGAAATTATTAGAATAGTTAAATATTTTTAAAATGTTAATGAAAATATATATTTTAAATTTTAATTTTAAATTTTTGACTATGTTTTGTTTTTTATTTACATAGGACCGGGTCAATCGGTTCAACTAATGATCTACTGGTTGAACCAATAACCCAATGACTCAGTAATTTGACCGATTCGATTACCAGTACAATTCTGATAACTATAGTTTGAGAATAAGGGTAGAATAGGTGATTTTGATAAAATCAAAAAAGAATAAAGTAGTAATTAAAAATCAAATATAATTCAATATAATTATTTTTGGGGTAAGTACGATTTTGGTCCCTAACGTTTTGTGCCAGAATCGAATTCGTCCCTCTTGTTAATTTGGGTTTAAAGTCGTCCTTAACGTTTTTATTCGTATTAAAATCGTCATTTTCAATAAAATTTTTTAATTTATTCCAAATTTACCCTTACTTTAAAAAAATATATAATTAAAAAAAACGCATTTTGTG
>NC_029772.3:13602771-13650839 GCF_000817695.3 Arachis duranensis | reverse complement strand
GGGAGGGGAAAGGGGTATTTTTGTCCAAAAAAATAAAAAAGACGATTTTAATACGAATAAAAATGTTAAGGACGACTTTAAACCCAAATTAACAAGAGGGACGAATTCGATTCTGGCACCAAACGTTAGGAACCAAAATCGTACTTATCCCATTATTTTTTAAAAATACTATTTATTTATAAACTCATTATTTAGTTTCAAATAGCTTCTCAAAATTTCAATTTATTTATAAACTCATTAATTAGTTTCAAATAGCTTCTCAAAATTTCAAATTAGAAATAATCTAATTAATTTTCTTTTAGCTTATAAAATTAAATTCAAAATCTCAATATTCAAATTAAATCATATAAATTTTTTATTATTTTTGAATTATTAAAACTTTAAATTCTAAATAGAAAATATTCTATTGTGATGAAAATTACATAGTCCTAATTAATTTTGAACTCAAAGTCTCATAACTTATTATTTAATTTTCAAAAATTCGAAATCTTACAAATATGACATTTGAAACGGAGTTAGTGGTGATAGTAAAAGGGTAAAATAATTATTTCAAACATATTTTACATATTCTATTTCAATTCTATTATTTTTGTTCTAAATCAAAGAATTCTCTCAAGAATTAATTTTAATTCAATTCTCTCAAGATTTCTATTCAACTTTAATTTATCAAAGATTTCAAGTTAGATTGCCAAAGATAGGTTGCTTTATAAATGTTAAATGCTTCAAGTTGTGTAAATATCAATAATGTTGGTTAAAGTTACAAATTTACAATTTTTTATTAGCAGATTTATTTTAATGCACAGCTTTAGGAGATGTGACAAATAATCTAATTTTAGAATATTTTGCTATTCTATTCTTCATGAGATCTTTATTTATTTTGATTTGATATATCTTTTTGGGCGCTATCAGTAGTATTGGAACAGGAAATGAAGTGACAATGTGAGGAGAAAAGATATTTAATGTGTTTAATCCTGATTTGTCTTTGATTGTGATACATGGCTATGGCTTATTATTATTATTTATTTGTATAATTTTGTATACATGTTTATGAATATATGACTATGTGGTAACAAAATATAAGGAAACAACCTTGTATGAAATGGAGTTTTGTAATATGTTTCTCCAAGTTATGTTTTTTCATGTTAGTCAAACTTAAATGGATGTCTATTGAAGAATGGGAAGCTACTTCCACAAACAGATAGACATAAACATGAAAGTTGTCTTAAGCAATAAAGTTCACATCTTTATTTGCTAGATTTGATAGATTGGGTAAGAACCTCAACATGAAAACGATTAAGAAACTTCCCTTGGTCAATGCTCTAAATTATGATGAAAATGCTGTGGAAATTTTCTTTTGATGAACTTTTGATTATGAATATGTTGGATTTTTTGTTCCTAATTTTTAAGTTTATAAAGAATAATTTCAAATTAGTTCAAAGTTGTTATCATTTTGATAACATTGTGTTCATGTGTGTCCTAGACAAATCATACGTGAGTTGGTCAAAGAAAATTTACGTATCCAAAATTTCACTATAGACATAATACATTATAACATGATAAGATATAATGATATTATTTAATCTATATAATCGATTCCACCTAGAGAAATAATAAGACTCTGTTGTTATTGTTGTTGTACTCAAGTGTATATGTATCCTTCCAATTGAACCACGCGGAGCCTGCATTTTCCAAATTTTCAATAGCTGACGCCACTAAAATTAGAAGCTAAAACTTAAAAGAGATTAACGATAGTTGAGTTGATAGAAGAAACTTTCTTAGATTTAAGCCAGATGATAAATTTGGAAATATAATTCTTTAGTTACTTTTTTAATGAAAAATTAAACAGTATACATTGATTCTCTATTATACTATTTGCAGGAAGACTTAGGTGTAAAAAAAATTGTTTTCTTTCAGCTACCATTAAAAAATATGCTAAATGTGCTTTTTTTTATTATTTGAAAAATGATGGCTTAAAAATTTGTTAAAATGTATTTTACAGAACTCAATTATAATATCAGCACTTTTAATTTTTATACTATGTTTCCTACATACTTTTTAGGTATATGTGCAGACATAGCACATTCAAAGCATGAACATAAGTCTTTTTTATTCTTTAAAGGTTATGTTTCGTTCAGGAGTTCAACTATAGTTCCATTGTCAGTAATTTATTTGGCATGCTAATGTGAAATGTAGTTAGTTAATTCTTTTTTCTCCATGTTTCTTCTTGGTTTCAAGAGTATAAACAATGTGGATGTTTCTAGACACATCTTAAAATGCCAAGAGTTATTTTTTATAGTCCACTGCCATATGAATGTCTGATTATTAGTGTTTGAGGGTGACTTTCTTATATACCTAAAATGTAGATTTCCTATGCTACCACCAAAATGACTAAAAATCACACAACTAGAATGAGAACCAGAATCTAAAGGGAAAAAATAATTGCAAATTCGAATCTGTCAGGTATATTGAATTCTATTTGCCCACTTTCTACCATTGTCATTGCTAGCTCATTTTATATCCTAAATATACTGGTTTCATTTTTTTTAACTCTCCAGTTTTTATGAATTGAATGATTTAAAGGAGAACTGATAACATAGTCTATTTATGTATATTGGAAGAAAGTTTTTTTTTTTTAAGAAAAAATTGTTTTATTGCTATTGTAAGGTTTTTTGTTGAAAGGAAAAATGTATTGTGATGTTAACATGTTGAATTTGGGAATGACTCAATTTGGAGACTCTGTTTACAACTAATGATATTAGAATTAACGTTTACAATCACTACGAAAAAAAGGCAGATAGCGGCGGTATTTTTAATAATGGTGGCGATTCATGCGGCAGAAAAGTGAGGAGTTGCTATTAGTTTGGTATTTAGCGGCAATTACGGTGTAACCGCTACAAAATGGACATTTTACGGCGATACCTGCGGCGAGTAATACAAGATAAGCTATTAGCATCGGTTTTCTTTCGACCGCCGCAAAATGCATTTAACTCAAGAATTCTTTTTTTAAAAAACCAACTGGGTATAATCTATTTAAGTTCTCATTACTTTTTTTTTTTGAAAAATATGTTTGAATCACTGTTACTTAAACCGTTAACTATTTTTGAATTTGTTTTACTTAAAAAATTAATAAATTAAAAAATATATATTTTGATTAATTATGTGAACAAATTTACTAATTAGATTTTCTCGTTTACTATAAAATCTTTTAAGTTTGCATTCAAGCATAAATGTAAAAGGAAAAAAAAGTCAACGTTTGAATTTATAAAATTAAAACAAATTTCAATCGAGCATAAATTAAGAAATTCTTAAGGAAGACAAATATGTAATACTGCGACCCAAACTATTAAATTAAGAGAATCAACCTAAGTCTTAAAATAAAAGGTCAAAACTTCTCTTCAATATCGTATTGACCTGGCCAGAAATACTTTGTCAATAATCTACTGCCTCTGATAAGTCATCTCCAAACCATAGCTTTTTGTTCAGATTGAAGCCCCTTTTTCAACATGCACATCATCTTGTCTTTGTTGGTTATCTAAAGTTTCATTGTCTTCTTTTAGAACCTTATTGAGATTAAACTGCCTAGAGATGTCAATTCCAACGGAAGAGATATCAACTAACTTGTGTTTCAGATTTTGCTTCATTTTCCTAAATATAGTATTGTTATTTATATGATTGTGTCGATATCAATGTTATAGGAGAAACTACAATGAAAGCGCATTAGTAGAGGAGAGTTATGAACCATAGTTCATAAAAAAATGGCTCGTATATCCATGACGATCCATGTAGTGTTGTTGTATGTTTTAAAATTTTTTACTTCTCCTATTGTATTTATCATGTTAATTTTAAATCATTATAACCCCAATTCTGGTATATCTATAGGAAGCAATTGCGAATATTGAGATCCAAGATGAATCCTCCAAGCAGCTTTCTCAAAATGATTCGCTTGCACAAGTTCTTAGAAAGGAGCACCCAAGACAAGTTCGTCCCTTAGGTGTCGAACCATGTCTCACCCAACTTTTTAGTAATACAACTACACAACAGTCGGATTCTAGTGTGCAAATAAAAGTGTATCAGAGGATGATTGTAAAATTAAAGGTTGAGGCAGCAGAAAAGAAGACGAAGAGACAGACGATGGAGAATCTTTTGAAATATCTAATTCGATGGCAAAAAGACAATTTTTCACCCAACGTTGCTACAGAACTGAATTCTTTAGAGAGTGCACGGACTTTATCGCTTGCAAAGTCATCTTCTTTTGGAAATCATGACCTGCAATAAAAATGATGAGTTAGAGTTAACAGAAATAAATATTGTTGAATTTAACTTATTTTAGTATTTAATGTTTAAATTATTTTCCTGACCTTACCTCATTTTAGTTTATAAGGCATGATGCACTGATGACTATTCTATTATATGTATTATTTTTGCGTATATATTTTTGTTCTTTATAGTATTTTGTTTTTTTAATTTGATTAAAAGTTTTTTTTTAATTTGATTAAAAGTTTTTTATTTTAATTAATTTCTAATAAATAAAACTAATAAAAAGAGTCAAAATTAAAGAGACAAACATATTGAAGTTTACATAAAATAATAAAAAAACTGGAAAAATTAATTTTGCGGCGATTGTTATCCGCCGCAAAATGAACGCAATTTTTTAAGTATGTGCTATTTTGCGGTGGTTAGAAACCACATCTAAAATAATAGGTGACGTAGGAAAAAATCACCGATCAAGAGTTTATAGAGAAAACAGCGTTGTAAGTATAGCTCTTAACCAATGTTAATTTCGTGTATCAATTTAGAAGGGGTTGTCACAAAATTTAGAAATAAAATACTGGGAGTATGAATCCCAGGTCGTCTCCCAAAGAGTTGCAGAAAGAGTGCTACTTTATTAATCAGAGGTTTTCCAAGAAATTTTGAGTTTGAGAAACAGAGAAATAGATGATTAAGAATTTATGTATTTCAAATAAAAGCCTTGATCGGGAGAAGATTAAATGGAAGTTCTATCCATGTTGAACTTTTCCAAGTGTAATAATAAAAGGGTTGTTATCCTACTTAGTTATCCCTTATATAATAAGGAAAAGTCAAGTAACTCTCAAACTAATCCTATCGCTTATGTCCTAATCCTTTCCTAAGAAAGGATTAGAGTTGAAGATAGGAGAAGTAGCCAACAATTTCCAATTAATATTAACACTTGAGTATTCCAACTCAAGATTTTCCTTTTAATCAACTCCCCATCAAGTTAGAAAACTACTCCATTATCATAAATATAACTTTCACAGAATTAAGAGAGGAATAAAAGGAAGACATGATAATTAATAACTAAAAATCAATTAAAAGTAAAAATGGTTCTTTGTATTAATAAATCCCAAAATCATGAACATACTTATCTTAAACAAAGTTAATGGGCAATAAAAGAGTAAAGAATATAGAAACAAACTAGAATGAGGAAGCTCCAACGGAGGTAATGAATCTTCTCAATATCCAAAGCAAAGCAATAAAAACTCTAGAACTATGAATGTGAAGAAAACCTAGAGGAAGGAGTAGTATTCTCTCCAGATTCCCAAAACTAAACTAAAACTATGCTAATGAGAATGTGTGTTGAGTCTCTGCATGTTCCCTTTCTTTAGTCTGTGTTTCTGGGCCAAAAACTGGGTCAAATCACGGCCCGAAATCGCCCCCAGTGTTTCCTGTTAATTCTGCAGATCGCGCATGTCACGCGTACGCATCAGTCACGCGTTCGCGTTGCTGACGCGTTCACATCGCTGGTCGTTTTGGCGTGTCACGCGTTCGCGTCAAGCACGCGCTCGCGTCATATTGCAGAACTCCAATCCACGCGTACGCGTCAGGCACGCGCACGCGTCGCTGCCAATTTTTCCATATCGCGCGCACACGTGAGCCTTGCGTGCGCGTCGCTGCTCGTTGGTTATCTCCTTAGTTTCTTGTGTTCCTTCCATTTTTTGCAAGCTTCCTCCCCATCCTCTAAGCCATTCCTGCCATATAAAGCCTGAAACACTTAACACACGGATCACGGCAACGAATGGTATAAAAGAGAAGTAAAATACACAAATTAAAGTCTTTAGGAAGCAAGTTTTCAACCATAGATCAAGACTAGGAAGGAGTTGTAAAACCATGCAAACCATATGAATAAGTGTGTAAGGACTTGATAAAAACCACTCAATTAAACACAAGATAAACCATAAAATAGTGGTTTATCAATAGGCATTCACGTTTCCAACTATGGCAATAGGTATTGCTACCGCAAAATTGAATGCTGATTTCGTTGTAAATATTCTAACAGTTAAGAAAATTTGTCGTTAACTGTTTGTCCGTGGCTTATTTTGGAGTGGTTACTTAGCCGCTGCTAAACATTTTACGACGGCAAAGAACGCGGCTATCTGACTCCAAAATTGTTGCTACCTGTCGGATTTGTTGTAGTGAGTGTAAGTACTAAGATTTAAATTAGAGGGTTTAAGTATTTGACTAAAAAATTAGTTTTAGGATTGTTATAAAAAAATTTTTAAAGAAGGTAAAATGTATTAGAAATGTTAACATACATATGTTGAATTTGAAAATGACTGAGTTCGGAAGCTTTGTGTCAGCACTTACTAATATAGCGTTTACAGTCTAAACACTAAGATTTAATAATTATTCTCCACATACAAGTCTCTTTAACATAATTCACCTTACGCGCCACTATCTAACTAATTTTTCAATCAATGCGCGAATATATAACTGCCTTTTTCGAAAGAATTTTGTTTTCATTTTCAAATTTTTTCAAGATTTTTTATCTACGTTTTCTTTCTTTGTTCTTTGTGATTTCCTACATTTTCTACGTTTTTCAAATTAAGCTCTGAAATAAGTTTTGAACAGTTATCTCGTTATTGAAGATAATGAATGATTCAAGTTCAGATTTTCAATTGAACCAGAGCAAAGTGGATTATTGTTTTGAATCCAATCAAGTGGTTGAGGTGTGGTTCGATTCTAGTTAATATTTTTGTTAGTAGTTTATGATTCTGTAGGTGAATAATGTTATTTTTGTTTGTGAAAATTGTTGTTCATCGTTGATGGTTTGAATTGAATGTAATGTAGGAGTTCTGCATTAAAGAAATATTTTTGTGTATTTGCATCAAATTTCGGTGTAAAACTAAGATATTTATGTGTATTGTTAAAGAATTTTTGGTGTTTTTGCACTAATAAGTTATGCATAATTCAAAACTCTTATTTTATCTTCTCAAGTTTCTTTTTATTTTACTCTCTTAACAAGAGTAAAAAAAATCAGACAAAAGAAAAGAAGAAACACATAATGCTACAAAATTACTTGGAAGAGAATGAACTTAAAAGAAAGAAAGAAAGAAATATTTGTGTATTTGCAGCAAATTTCGGTGTAAAACTAAGATATTTATGTATATTGTTTAAGAATTTTTAATATTTTTGTACTAATAAGTTCTGCATAAAAAACTCTTCCTCTTCCTCCTCCTAATCTTCTGCTGCTTCTTCTTTTTTCTTTGATCATCATCACCATCTTCTTCTTCTTCTTTTTCTTATGCATTTTTTTCTTCTTTTTTATCTTCTCAAGTTTATTTTTGTTTTATTCTGTTAACAAGAATAAAAACAAAAAAATCAAACAAAGAAGAAGAAGAAACACATATTGCTACAAAATTACTTGGAAGATGATGAACTTACATTCATTCAATTAAATGAAAGAAAGAAATAAGGAAAAAAAAGAAGAGAAAGAAAATGCAGCATTAAAGGAAATATTTTTGTGTATTTGCAGCAAATTTTGGTGTAAAACTAAGATATTTATATGTATTGTTTATGAATTTTCAGTGTTTTTGTACTGATAAGCTCTGTATAATTCAAAACTCTTCATCTTCCTCCTTCTCATCTTCTGCTGCTGCTTCTTCTTTTTTATCATCATCCTCATCACCATCTTCTTCTTTTTTTCTTATTCATCTTTTTCTTCTTGTTTTACCTTGTCAGGTTTCTTTTTGTTTTACTCTCTTAACAAGAATAAAACAAAAAAATCAAAAAAAGAAGAAGAAGAAACACATAATACTCCAAAATTATTTGGAAAAGTATGAACTTACATTCATTCAACTAAAAGAAAGAAAGAAATAAGAAAAAAAGGAGAAAGAAAAAATGCAACATTAAAGGAAATATTTTTGTGTAAAACTAAGATATATTCATGTGTATTGTTTAAGAATTTTTAGTGTTTTTGTATTGATAAGTTATACATAATTCAAAACTTTTTCTCTTTCTCTTTCTCATCTTCTGCTACTACTACTGATTTTTCTTCTTTAATTTTCTCATAATTCTTTTCGAATTCAGCTTTGAAACTTCCTTCACTTTTCACGACGATTTTGAGAGTTTTTTTTATCCTTGTTTGAATTTTTGGGCGTTACGGTTTTGATTGAAGGAGAAGAACCGTTTGTTATAATGGTTTTCGTGCTATTCTTGGGGAAACGCGTGTTTACACGCAATTTAAACTGAGAGTTGTTTTTGTTGGATTTGGGCCAACTTGTATGTAAAAAAAATTTGTATATGTAGCAGGATTGAAGATTTAAGCATTGAATGATATTAAGTATAATAAGAGTAAATGACCATTTGTACCCATGAAAGATACAAACACTGACAAATGTATCATGGAAGAAGGAAACTTACCTTGTAACCACGGAAGATGACCTCTATATGCCAGGAGTACTCTGACGTTGGTTACGCACTTGGTCATTTAATATCCGAACCTTCGTGGCAACAAAACCACTCCAAACTTATTTATGTATAACCCAATTTTTTTTGTTAAGAAATAGCAAAAAAAACTTTACACCCCCTTCAGTGCCTAGCAGAGCTCCGTTGTTGTCACCACTGCCATTCCAAATTGGAGAAGAAGACCAGAGCACCTCCACTCCGTGACAGAAATATTTTCCCAGTTTAATCAAGTCATTGCTTCACTACCTGCAGGCCACCATCATCTGCATCTCGCTGTCCACACTATCCATAGCCCACCATTATTGTATGCATCTTGTCGTTCACTATCCATAGCCCACCATCGTTGCTCCACAGAGAACAGAGGTATGTCATTACTAGTTTTTCTATCTTAGAATGTTTTTGAGAATTTGTTGAATATTCTGATTATCTTGTATGGGCTTGAAAAATGTTTTTAGAATTTTTGGGTTAGGGTTAGATTTTTATTTGCTATGTTGTTGTCTGTAATTACATGGGATGGTACCTTAGATTATACTATATTTTTTGTAGAGATGACCACTGTCCATATTACTCTTTGTATTAATCATAGGGGGAGTTTTGAGCAAGGTCCATGTGGAAAGCTTGTGTATATTGGTAGAGAAGTAACGGAGATTGAGAGGGTTAATATGGATACTCTCAATGGATTTTTCATAAATGATTTGCTAAAGGACATTGGGTATACATGCATTACTGATTTTTATTAGCTAGAACCTAGTAAGGAGCTTGATAATGGGCTGAAATTGTTAAGGATTGATATGGACATAGTTAAGCTGTACAAGGCTGCTGTGACGAAGAATGGTAACAGAATTCACTTATACACAGAGAACCTTGTAAATGATCCTGTTATTGTTGAAGAGAATATTACTCCATCAAAGATAAGATTGAAGACTTGTGCTAAGAGGAATCCAACTTCAAAGAAGACTCCAAAAAGAAGACTTATGGATGGTGAGGCCCAAAATAGGAAAGAGGCCATGAAGCAAGTAGCTAGATTGAGGTTGAGGCCCAACAAGAGGATGGTGTTAATGTGGCCTAACAAAGATCTCCAGTAAAATAGATGTCTTAGCCTCCCACAACACCTATGCAACTAGATGAGCCACCTTCCAATCAATCACAACCTTCACAAAATCCTATTAAGCAAGAGCAGCAGCCAAGACATACTGCTGGTTCAACATCTCCAAGTGTAATTTTTGTCTCAGTATCTTGTGAGAATGAAGCTCAAGCAGCTGAACAAGTAACCCAATACATTCTACAACTATATAGAAACACACTTTCACAATCAAACCCTGATACTAACAGTACTTCTTAGAACAACCAGACCAACCTAGATGAGCAGGTTAAGGGAAGACCTAAAGTGAGAAAGAGAATTTTCACTGTGCAATCTTTCATACCCAATCATGATCCTAACAAGCCTCCATCCATCTATGTGCCTGTTGAATTGGAAGAATTTTTGGATGAAAATGGAAGATATCATTGTTATGAATCCGAAGAATTGAGAAGCATAGCAAGTGATGAAGATGCTGATCAGCCTCCAGTCTTTCCTCAAAAAAATGCTGATGCTCCTATTAGCCAAGTCTGGTTGGAGTTAGGGATGGAGTTTGAAACACTCAGCCATTTCAAAAGGCAGTTTGAAAGTTTAACATCAACATTGGAAGGAGCATATTCTTTCCACTCGTAACTCAACCAGAAGCAAAGCAATCTGCTATGATGAGGAATGCTCGTGGCAAATAGACACTCAGGTTAAGACATTTGTCAATGAACACACCTGCAGCAGAAATAACCATTGTAAGTCAGCTAACGAAAATGGGTTGTAGATGAATTAGAAGAGTGAATAAGAGTCCAACCAAATCGACAGTAAGGGAGGTTGATCGATTCTTCAGAAATGAGTATGACGTGCTAATTAATGAAAGAAAAATCTATAGAGCGATGGGCAAAGCAAAGGAGAGGATAGAGGGTTCTGAGATTGCTTAATATGCTAGGCTCCATGATTACGCAAATGAAATACTGAAGATTAACTCGGGATCCACAGTGAGGATACAATAATCCACAACCTGATTCAAACTCTCTATTTCTCAGAGTTTATGTTTGTTTTGAAGCTTGTAAAAAGGGATTTCTTGGAGGATGCAGACCATTTATAAGATTAGATGGGACTTCTTCGATCTCATCCACCCACACAAAGTATTTGCAGTATCTAGTCTGGAAAATCAAAATACCCACACCCATCCAATTGTCAACGAAAATTCAAAAAAAATGGAACCTTCACAAAAAAAGAAAAAAAGAAAAATGCTAAGCCGTTACTTTCCAGAAAGGACATCGGATAAAGCAACTATTTGGGTTTGTTACCGTGCCACATTAACGCAACCTCCAGTCCACAAAAGCATCTCCCACCAAGCTTCTTTTTCTTCTTCTTTCTCGAACTCGAAGCATTGCCTCAACTTTCATTATTCGTAGCAGAGTTAAATCTGCGTAGAAACATAGCCAGGTGTTAGAGGGTTTTTCTATGTTAGTGTTCGTGTTTGAGGAAAAAACAAAAATGAAATGGTTTCAATTTCTGAGTTAGGATAAACATTGGAGATGAAAGGAAGAAAAAATGCATGCTATGGTTTCAGTTTTTGTAGAGGTATATGTTGGGTTATACGTAGATAAGTTTAGAATGGTTTTGTTACCACATAGATTCGGATATAAACAAACCAAGTACGTAACTAACGTTAAGGTACTTCTGGCATGCAAAGATCATCTTTCGTACGTGATTACAAGGTGAGTTTTCTTTTTCTATAAATACATTTATCAGCATTTATCTCTTTCATGAATATAAATGGTCATCTACCCAGTATAATAATATAGGAAAATTATGCATGTTCAGCACTAGAAGCGCGGAAGATGATGTTCATTGTACAAAACTACAAAAGTGTAGCCCGCTAAATGTTTGTCGTATAGTGATAGGGTAATTGACACAAATGACCTTTCATTTTGAATGTGAATGGCAGAACTAACCAGCTCAGAAACAAACAAGCTCTGTATAATTCAAAACTCTTCATCTTCCTCCTTCTCATCTTCTGCTGCTTCTTCTTCTTCTTTTTTATCATCATCCTCATCACCATCTTCTTCTTTTTTTCTTATTCATCTTTTTCTTCTTGTTTTACCTTGTCAGGTTTCTTTTTGTTTTACTCTCTTAACAAGAATAAAACAAAAAAATCAAAAAAAGAAGAAGAAGAAACACATAATACTCCAAAATTATTTGGAAAAGTATGAACTTACATTCATTCAACTAAAAGAAAGAAAGAAATAAGAAAAAAAGGAGAAAGAAAAAATGCAACATTAAAGGAAATATTTTTGTGTAAAACTAAGATATATTCATGTGTATTGTTTAAGAATTTTTAGTGTTTTTGTATTGATAAGTTATACATAATTCAAAACTTTTTCTCTTTCTCTTTCTCATCTTCTGCTACTACTACTGATTTTTCTTCTTTAATTTTCTCATAATTCTTTTCGAATTCAGCTTTGAAACTTCCTTCACTTTTCACGACGATTTTGAGAGTTTTTTTATCCTTGTTTGAATTTTTGGGCGTTACGGTTTTGATTGAAGGAGAAGAACCGTTTGTTATAATGGTTTTCGTGCTATTCTTGGGGAAACGCGTGTTTACACGCAATTTAAACTGAGAGTTATTTTTGTTGGATTTGGGCCAACTTGTATGTAAAAAAAATTTGTATATGTAGCAGGATTGAAGATTTAAGCATTGAATGATATTAAGTATAATAAGAGTAAATGACCATTTGTACCCATGAAAGATACAAACACTGACAAATGTATCATGGAAGAAGGAAACTTACCTTGTAACCACGGAAGATGACCTCTATATGCCAGGAGTACTCTAACGTTGGTTACGCACTTGGTCATTTAATATCCGAACCTTCGTGGCAACAAAACCACTCCAAACTTATTTATGTATAACCCAATTTTTTTTGTTAAGAAATAGCAAAAAAAAACTTTACACCCCCTTCAGTGCCTAGCAGAGCTCCGTTGTTGTCACCACTGCCATTCCAAATTGGAGAAGAAGACCAGAGCACCTCCACTCCGTGACAGAAATATTTTCCCAGTTTAATCAAGTCATTGCTTCACTACCTGCAGGCCACCATCATCTGCATCTCGCTGTCCACACTATCCATAGCCCACCATTATTGTATGCATCTTGTCGTTCACTATCCATAGCCCACCATCGTTGCTCCACAGAGAACAGAGGTATGTCATTACTAGTTTTTCTATCTTAGAATGTTTTTGAGAATTTGTTGAATATTCTGATTATCTTGTATGGGCTTGAAAAATGTTTTTAGAATTTTTGGGTTAGGGTTAGATTTTTATTTGCTATGTTGTTGTCTGTAATTACATGGGATGGTACCTTAGATTATACTATATTTTTTGTAGAGATGACCACTGTCCATATTACTCTTTGTATTAATCATAGGGGGAGTTTTGAGCAAGGTCCATGTGGAAAGCTTGTGTATATTGGTAGAGAAGTAACGGAGATTGAGAGGGTTAATATGGATACTCTCAATGGATTTTTCATAAATGATTTGCTAAAGGACATTGGGTATACATGCATTACTGATTTTTATTAGCTAGAACCTAGTAAGGAGCTTGATAATGGGCTGAAATTGTTAAGGATTGATATGGACATAGTTAAGCTGTACAAGGCTGCTGTGACGAAGAATGGTAACAGAATTCACTTATACACAGAGAACCTTGTAAATGATCCTGTTATTGTTGAAGAGAATATTACTCCATCAAAGATAAGATTGAAGACTTGTGCTAAGAGGAATCCAACTTCAAAGAAGACTCCAAAAAGAAGACTTATGGATGGTGAGGCCCAAAATAGGAAAGAGGCCATGAAGCAAGTAGCTAGATTGAGGTTGAGGCCCAACAAGAGGATGGTGTTAATGTGGCCTAACAAAGATCTCCAGTAAAATAGATGTCTTAGCCTCCCACAACACCTATGCAACTAGATGAGCCACCTTCCAATCAATCACAACCTTCACAAAATCCTATTAAGTAAGAGCAGCAGCCAAGACATACTGCTGGTTCAACATCTCCAAGTGTAATTTTTGTCTCAGTATCTTGTGAGAATGAAGCTCAAGCAGCTGAACAAGTAACCCAATACATTCTACAACTATATAGAAACACACTTTCACAATCAAACCCTGATACTAACAGTACTTCTTAGAACAACCAGACCAACCTAGATGAGCAGGTTAAGGGAAGACCTAAAGTGAGAAAGAGAATTTTCACTGTGCAATCTTTCATACCCAATCATGATCCTAACAAGCCTCCATCCATCTATGTGCCTGTTGAATTGGAAGAATTTTTGGATGAAAATGGAAGATATCATTGTTATGAATCCGAAGAATTGAGAAGCATAGCAAGTGATGAAGATGCTGATCAGCCTCCAGTCTTTCCTAAAAAAAAATGCTGATGCTCCTATTAGCCAAGTCTGGTTGGAGTTAGGGATGGAGTTTGAAACACTCAGCCATTTCAAAAAGGCAGTTTGAAAGTTTAACATCAACATTGGAAGGAGCATATTCTTTCCACTCGTAACTCAACCAGAAGCAAAGCAATCTGCTATGATGAGGAATGCTCGTGGCAAATAGACACTCAGGTTAAGACATTTGTCAATGAACACACCTGCAGCAGAAATAACCATTGTAAGTCAGCTAACGAAAAATGGGTTGTAGATGAATTAGAAGAGTGAATAAGAGTCCAACCAAATCGACAGTAAGGGAGGTTGATCGATTCTTCAGAAATGAGTATGACGTGCTAATTAATGAAAGAAAAATCTATAGAGCGATGGGCAAAGCAAAGGAGAGGATAGAGGGTTCTGAGATTGCTTAATATGCTAGGCTCCATGATTACGCAAATGAAATACTGAAGATTAACTCGGGATCCACAGTGAGGATACAATAATCCACAACCTGATTCAAACTCTCTATTTCTCAGAGTTTATGTTTGTTTTGAAGCTTGTAAAAAGGGATTTCTTGGAGGATGCAGACCATTTATAAGATTAGATGGGACTTCTTCGATCTCATCCACCCACACAAAGTATTTGCAGTATCTAGTCTGGAAAATCAAAATACCCACACCCATCCAATTGTCAACGAAAATTCAAAAAAAATGGAACCTTCACAAAAAAAGAAAAAAAGAAAAATGCTAAGCCGTTACTTTCCAGAAAGGACATCGGATAAAGCAACTATTTGGGTTTGTTACCGTGCCACATTAACGCAACCTCCAGTCCACAAAAGCATCTCCCACCAAGCTTCTTTTTCTTCTTCTTTCTCGAACTCGAAGCATTGCCTCAACTTTCATTATTCGTAGCAGAGTTAAATCTGCGTAGAAACATAGCCAGGTGTTAGAGGGTTTTTCTATGTTAGTGTTCGTGTTTGAGGAAAAAACAAAAATGAAATGGTTTCAATTTCTGAGTTAGGATAAACATTGGAGATGAAAGGAAGAAAAAATGCATGCTATGGTTTCAGTTTTTGTAGAGGTATATGTTGGGTTATACGTAGATAAGTTTAGAATGGTTTTGTTACCACATAGATTCGGATATAAACAAACCAAGTACGTAACTAACGTTAAGGTACTTCTGGCATGCAAAGATCATCTTTCGTACGTGATTACAAGGTGAGTTTTCTTTTTCTATAAATACATTTATCAGCATTTATCTCTTTCATGAATATAAATGGTCATCTACCCAGTATAATAATATAGGAAAATTATGCATGTTCAGCACTAGAAGCGCGGAAGATGATGTTCATTGTACAAAACTACAAAAGTGTAGCCCGCTAAATGTTTGTCGTATAGTGATAGGGTAATTGACACAAATGACCTTTCATTTTGAATGTGAATGGCAGAACTAACCAGCTCAGAAACAAACAAGCTCTGTATAATTCAAAACTCTTCATCTTCCTCCTTCTCATCTTCTGCTGCTTCTTCTTCTTCTTTTTTATCATCATCCTCATCACCATCTTCTTCTTTTTTTCTTATTCATCTTTTTCTTCTTGTTTTACCTTGTCAGGTTTCTTTTTGTTTTACTCTCTTAACAAGAATAAAACAAAAAAATCAAAAAAAGAAGAAGAAGAAACACATAATACTCCAAAATTATTTGGAAAAGTATGAACTTACATTCATTCAACTAAAAGAAAGAAAGAAATAAGAAAAAAAGGAGAAAGAAAAAATGCAACATTAAAGGAAATATTTTTGTGTAAAACTAAGATATATTCATGTGTATTGTTTAAGAATTTTTAGTGTTTTTGTATTGATAAGTTATACATAATTCAAAACTTTTTCTCTTTCTCTTTCTCATCTTCTGCTACTACTACTGATTTTTCTTCTTTAATTTTCTCATAATTCTTTTCGAATTCAGCTTTGAAACTTCCTTCACTTTTCACGACGATTTTGAGAGTTTTTTTATCCTTGTTTGAATTTTTGGGCGTTACGGTTTTGATTGAAGGAGAAGAACCGTTTGTTATAATGGTTTTCGTGCTATTCTTGGGGAAACGCGTGTTTACACGCAATTTAAACTGAGAGTTATTTTTGTTGGATTTGGGCCAACTTGTATGTAAAAAAAATTTGTATATGTAGCAGGATTGAAGATTTAAGCATTGAATGATATTAAGTATAATAAGAGTAAATGACCATTTGTACCCATGAAAGATACAAACACTGACAAATGTATCATGGAAGAAGGAAACTTACCTTGTAACCACGGAAGATGACCTCTATATGCCAGGAGTACTCTAACGTTGGTTACGCACTTGGTCATTTAATATCCGAACCTTCGTGGCAACAAAACCACTCCAAACTTATTTATGTATAACCCAATTTTTTTTGTTAAGAAATAGCAAAAAAAACTTTACACCCCCTTCAGTGCCTAGCAGAGCTCCGTTGTTGTCACCACTGCCATTCCAAATTGGAGAAGAAGACCAGAGCACCTCCACTCCGTGACAGAAATATTTTCCCAGTTTAATCAAGTCATTGCTTCACTACCTGCAGGCCACCATCATCTGCATCTCGCTGTCCACACTATCCATAGCCCACCATTATTGTATGCATCTTGTCGTTCACTATCCATAGCCCACCATCGTTGCTCCACAGAGAACAGAGGTATGTCATTACTAGTTTTTCTATCTTAGAATGTTTTTGAGAATTTGTTGAATATTCTGATTATCTTGTATGGGCTTGAAAAATGTTTTTAGAATTTTTGGGTTAGGGTTAGATTTTTATTTGCTATGTTGTTGTCTGTAATTACATGGGATGGTACCTTAGATTATACTATATTTTTTGTAGAGATGACCACTGTCCATATTACTCTTTGTATTAATCATAGGGGGAGTTTTGAGCAAGGTCCATGTGGAAAGCTTGTGTATATTGGTAGAGAAGTAACGGAGATTGAGAGGGTTAATATGGATACTCTCAATGGATTTTTCATAAATGATTTGCTAAAGGACATTGGGTATACATGCATTACTGATTTTTATTAGCTAGAACCTAGTAAGGAGCTTGATAATGGGCTGAAATTGTTAAGGATTGATATGGACATAGTTAAGCTGTACAAGGCTGCTGTGACGAAGAATGGTAACAGAATTCACTTATACACAGAGAACCTTGTAAATGATCCTGTTATTGTTGAAGAGAATATTACTCCATCAAAGATAAGATTGAAGACTTGTGCTAAGAGGAATCCAACTTCAAAGAAGACTCCAAAAAGAAGACTTATGGATGGTGAGGCCCAAAATAGGAAAGAGGCCATGAAGCAAGTAGCTAGATTGAGGTTGAGGCCCAACAAGAGGATGGTGTTAATGTGGCCTAACAAAGATCTCCAGTAAAATAGATGTCTTAGCCTCCCACAACACCTATGCAACTAGATGAGCCACCTTCCAATCAATCACAACCTTCACAAAATCCTATTAAGTAAGAGCAGCAGCCAAGACATACTGCTGGTTCAACATCTCCAAGTGTAATTTTTGTCTCAGTATCTTGTGAGAATGAAGCTCAAGCAGCTGAACAAGTAACCCAATACATTCTACAACTATATAGAAACACACTTTCACAATCAAACCCTGATACTAACAGTACTTCTTAGAACAACCAGACCAACCTAGATGAGCAGGTTAAGGGAAGACCTAAAGTGAGAAAGAGAATTTTCACTGTGCAATCTTTCATACCCAATCATGATCCTAACAAGCCTCCATCCATCTATGTGCCTGTTGAATTGGAAGAATTTTTGGATGAAAATGGAAGATATCATTGTTATGAATCCGAAGAATTGAGAAGCATAGCAAGTGATGAAGATGCTGATCAGCCTCCAGTCTTTCCTAAAAAAAAATGCTGATGCTCCTATTAGCCAAGTCTGGTTGGAGTTAGGGATGGAGTTTGAAACACTCAGCCATTTCAAAAAGGCAGTTTGAAAGTTTAACATCAACATTGGAAGGAGCATATTCTTTCCACTCGTAACTCAACCAGAAGCAAAGCAATCTGCTATGATGAGGAATGCTCGTGGCAAATAGACACTCAGGTTAAGACATTTGTCAATGAACACACCTGCAGCAGAAATAACCATTGTAAGTCAGCTAACGAAAATGGGTTGTAGATGAATTAGAAGAGTGAATAAGAGTCCAACCAAATCGACAGTAAGGGAGGTTGATCGATTCTTCAGAAATGAGTATGACGTGCTAATTAATGAAAGAAAAATCTATAGAGCGATGGGCAAAGCAAAGGAGAGGATAGAGGGTTCTGAGATTGCTTAATATGCTAGGCTCCATGATTACGCAAATGAAATACTGAAGATTAACTCGGGATCCACAGTGAGGATACAATAATCCACAACCTGATTCAAACTCTCTATTTCTCAGAGTTTATGTTTGTTTTGAAGCTTGTAAAAAGGGATTTCTTGGAGGATGCAGACCATTTATAAGATTAGATGGGACTTCTTCGATCTCATCCACCCACACAAAGTATTTGCAGTATCTAGTCTGGAAAATCAAAATACCCACACCCATCCAATTGTCAACGAAAATTCAAAAAAAATGGAACCTTCACAAAAAAAGAAAAAAAGAAAAATGCTAAGCCGTTACTTTCCAGAAAGGACATCGGATAAAGCAACTATTTGGGTTTGTTACCGTGCCACATTAACGCAACCTCCAGTCCACAAAAGCATCTCCCACCAAGCTTCTTTTTCTTCTTCTTTCTCGAACTCGAAGCATTGCCTCAACTTTCATTATTCGTAGCAGAGTTAAATCTGCGTAGAAACATAGCCAGGTGTTAGAGGGTTTTTCTATGTTAGTGTTCGTGTTTGAGGAAAAAACAAAAATGAAATGGTTTCAATTTCTGAGTTAGGATAAACATTGGAGATGAAAGGAAGAAAAAATGCATGCTATGGTTTCAGTTTTTGTAGAGGTATATGTTGGGTTATACGTAGATAAGTTTAGAATGGTTTTGTTACCACATAGATTCGGATATAAACAAACCAAGTACGTAACTAACGTTAAGGTACTTCTGGCATGCAAAGATCATCTTTCGTACGTGATTACAAGGTGAGTTTTCTTTTTCTATAAATACATTTATCAGCATTTATCTCTTTCATGAATATAAATGGTCATCTACCCAGTATAATAATATAGGAAAATTATGCATGTTCAGCACTAGAAGCGCGGAAGATGATGTTCATTGTACAAAACTACAAAAGTGTAGCCCGCTAAATGTTTGTCGTATAGTGATAGGGTAATTGACACAAATGACCTTTCATTTTGAATGTGAATGGCAGAACTAACCAGCTCAGAAACAAACAAGCTGGTAGGTGGCTTAAGAATGGGTGTTGTTAAACGAACTTGGAGCTGTTGGGCCCTTGTTATTGGGGATTGATCTTCTGTACAACGACAAAAAAGGCTGTGTCCAGTATGTGTAAATAATTTTTGGCCATTAATAAGGTTAAAAGATACAAAATAATTTCACCATGTTACTCACTTAATGAAAAAGTTACCGCTGCCATAATTCTTCAATTTGCATGTCATCATATTTTTTAGACACATGATTAGTCTGCACATTTAGAAAAGGTTCATACAAATCCTGTTTGACTTAATGTGAGAGCCGTATAAAAACTGTACAAGATGTCTCTGATACGGGTTGAGAGGAGGATCGGGGACCTGCGGGTCAAGGCGGATGTCGGACTATTCGAGTAGAGCAGCGGGGGGAGGTACACCAGATGGAGAGGAGGGGAGGTACCTGCAAAGACACTCCGACGCTCAAGTCAGGATGGATCTAAGAGGTATAAGGTGAGTGGAATGAATGAATACCTGAAGGGACTTGAGTCCTCAATTTATAGGCGTCCGTGAGTATCTTATCTTATCTTATCTTTATTTGGCTAAGATAAGGGAGATGTTTGAATTCGAAAGTCGGTTAGGAGTTCTAGAAGGCCGGTTTTTGGGCCTTCCAGGAGAGAGACGGGTTAGACCCGTGGTACCGGGTTTGGGCCTAACCTTGGATCCGGAATCCGTGGGTCGGATCCGTAACAGTTGCCCCCGTAGCGGGAGAGCGAGCGAGGTCGGTCTTTCGCTGGGAGGTGTGGCATTGACCGTGGACCAGGTCTTTAGTTTTCTCGGGCGTTTGTTTGGTTATTTGGAGGGAGATCGGTGCCTCGGCCTCGGCTTTGCTCGAGGGCTCGTCTGACCATTTTGGTCTGGCGCGTCTTTTCCGAGTCTACTCCGTCCGTTGCGTTCTTCGAGGCATGTATTTATTAGCTTCTTTTTTCGAGGGGGGCATTTAATGTGAGGGGACGTTTTTCTTCTTTTGCCCCTATTAGCCTAACCTTGCTTGGGCCCGATTGTGTCTTTTCGCCCTCTTTCTTTTGTAACCGTTTTGGCCTTTACTTGGGTTCCCTCGCTTAGTTTTTTCTTTTTCCGTTTCTGAAAAAATCTCCTCTGCTCTCTGTGAAATTGTTCTCTTGGTGTTTGCTTGCTGCTCCTGCTCCTCAAGCTTTTCCGGGGTCATCTTCTTCATTATCAGGTTGGCACGTGTTACTTTTCTTATCTTTTTTGTTTTGTTGTATTTCTGTCGTTCTTGCATTTGCTGTGTATTACTTTGTCATTTCCTTGCTGCATTGTGTTTTGGGCGGTGGTATTTGAGTTTTGAGGGGGCTGAGTATCGTTGTGTTTGGTTAGTAGTGGCGGTGCACCACCGTGTTGGACTTGGTAGTAGTGGTAGGTTTCTGTTCTCACTTCTACATAGGGTTAGTGGGCTGACGGTGGTGCTCCTCCCTGTTTTAGGTATGCATCGGCGGAGAAATGAGGGTGTTGGTGCTCCCATAGCTCCCTCCAGGGGCGTCCCCGCTCGCTATACTTGGGTGACTAGCGACGCGTGGGGCGTTCCGTCACGGATGACGGAAGCTGATCTTCAGCGCCTCCGTGACCAGGGGGCGATTTGTGGTGGCGGTGATATGGAGCGGCAGTATGAGCTTGCCCTTCCGGATGCCGATGAGCGTGTTTGCTATTTGAACCTTGATTCGCCCACCGTTTCGGATTAGATGTGGGTTTACGAATCAATGTTTACCCGGCTCGGCGTGCGGCTTTCTTTTTCGCCGTTTGTGCAAGAGTTGCTGAGTCGGTGTTCCGTGGCCCCGTCTCAACTTCACCCGAATAGTTGGGCTGCCGTGCGGTCTTTTGAATTGGTTTGCCAGTATCTCGATCTTCCGACATCTGTTCCTGTATTTCTCTTCCTGTTCTTATGCACTCTTCCGACTAAGGAAGGGAAGCATAAGAAGGGGTATATGTCATTCCGTGCTCAGCCTCATCGCCGTATTTTTGGGTTGTTTGATGATTTTTTTCATGGTTTTAAGAGGGAGTATTTTAAGGTGCGTCCTGCTCAAGGGCATCACCCGTTTTGGCTGACGCTGGAGGGTGAGCGCCGGTTTCCGACCTTCGCGCCGGGCCGTCGGTCTTGACCAAGGTTACTTATGATGGTTTATCTGCCGAGGATAAGGATATTGCTAGTGTCCTGTGGCATTTGTTTAGTGAGCGTCCGTTAAATCCTCGGGACGTTATGGGGGATCCTGAGGCTTGTCGGACGTACATTGGTGTATGTCTGTCCTCTTTTTTTTTTCAGTTGAGATGGCTGGTGGTTTGACTTCGTTGGCAAGGCTGAAGGCGGTGATGGGTCTGGAGGAGGGGTCGTCGTCTCCGGCTACTCCTGTCTCTAATCCTGCTGTGGATTCCCAGGCTGTTTTTCAGGAGGTAGTTTCTTCGGGTGTGCGGGCCGATACCCAGGTTTCGCCGGGTCCTGCGAACTCGCCTGAGGTCGTTGTGGTCACGGCTGCTGAGGCTTCCCGGAAGAGGAAGAGGCCCGAGGAACCGAGCAGCGAGACTTTTGAGGAGGAGGGTGTCGTGCCTAGTGTGATGGACCGACGTTTCGATGCTTCGGGTTTCATTGACCAACACCTGATGCTTGGCACAGAGCCATTTTTCGATGGCTGCGATGTTTCATTCCAGGCCAAGTCTGTGTATCGTGTCCTCCTTCGTTCCGCTGTTGTTGTTCGGAAAGCTGAGCCCGTGATGGCTCAGGTCGGTTTGTTGGATAAGAAACTTCGCCATTCCCAGGCTGAGGTGGCTAAGCTGAAGGAGAAGCTTGAGGCCACCGAGGCTGCGAAGGAGAAGGCAGTGAAGTCCTCTGAGGAAGCCGGGGCGGAGATTCTCCGACTTTCCGAGGTTAAGACTTCACTTCTTTCCCAATTGGCAGAGGAGCGTCAGCGGGCTTCTGATGCGGGTTCCCAAGCGGCCGTGCTTCTCAGCGAGTCGGAGATTCTGAGGGCCGAGGTTGCTGCCTTAAAGAAGGAGAAGACGGAGTTACTTGCTGATGCAAAGGGTGCGATTGCGGCTACTGAGGAGACGATGAGGGCTCAGGCTTTGGTGCTGGCTCCGGGTGTGGATGTATCTGTGATAGGAGCTTTCAAGACTGTTCGTGACGGCCAGATTGTCGACCTCGAGTAGCTTCTATCATTGTCTTTCTTTTTGGATTTTACTTTGACTGTGTTTTGAGTATTTTGGATGGCCGAGGGCCGTGCATTCTGGTATTTCGTAACATTGTATTTCCGCGTAATGGTATTTCTTTGGCCGTCCGGGCCTTTTTTGTATGTTCCATTTTATGGTATTTTTTGGCCGTCCGGGCCTTTGGTATGTTTCGTTTTAAGCTATTCCTTTGGTGTTTTATTTGTTCCCTCGGACCGTCGTTTGGTCGGGTTCTGCGTGGATATCCGTGTGTTGGGCATGGGGGGTGATCAGTCCCCCAGTCGTGGCCGTGTCTTTGTTCCGTATTTGGGATATTTGGAGAGAGAGAAATAGCTGTTTAAAATGGAATTTTTATTGATGGTTGGGCCTCGTTAAAACCCTCCGTTTGTGGTGGGAAATAGTACCCGAAATTGGAACTTAGATGAAAATATTCAAAGACTTTAAGAATCGTAAACCGGGAGGATAAGTACTAAAAACATAAAATAAAGGACAAAAGTAAAAACGAAGATAAAGGGGCGACCTATTTAGGTCGGTCTAGGCGTAATATCGTCGCAAGTTGGCGGCGTTCCAGGTCCTCGGGGCTTCGTCGCCGTTGAGCCGTTCGAGTTTATACGCTCCTTTTCCGATTACAGCCTTGATTCTGTATGGTCCTTCCCAGTTGGGGGTGAGCTTCCCTTCTCCTGGGGTCGGGGGACCGATATCGTTTCGTCGTAGGACGAGGTCGTCGGCAGCGAATTCTCGTCGGACGACGCCGTGATTATATCTTAGGCTGATTCTTTGTTTGACTGCTAGCTCTTTGATGTGAGCTATGCTTCTTTCTTCGTCAATGAGGTCTCGTTCTGCTTCTTCGTCGTTACCTCCGACCGTTGTCCTGGGGCTGGGGTCTCCAATTTCTACTGGGATGACTGCTTCTACGCCGTATGTTAATCGGAAAGGCGTTTCTCCCGTGGTCGTTTGGGGTGTTGTTCGGTATGACCATAGAACCGATCCTAATTCGTCTGCCCATAGTCCTTTGGCTTCGTCGAGTCATTTCTTGAGTCCTTTAATGATTATTTTGTTTGCGGATTCCACCTGTCCGTTTGTTTGGGGGTGTTCTACTGAGCTGAAGCGATGGGATATGTGTAATCCTTCTAAGAACTCTCTGAATTTTTTGTCGGTAAAATGGGTTCCGTTGTCCGAGATGACGACCTCGGGGATTCCGAATCGGGTGATGATCTGCCGCCAAACGAATTTCCAGCACTGGGTCGCCGTTATGGAGGCCAGAGGTTCGGCCTCGATCCATTTGGTGTAGTAATCTATGGCGACAATGAGATATCTGAGTTGGCCGGGAGCTGTAGGGAAGGTCCCGACGAGGTCGATCCCCCAAGTGCCGAACGGCCGTTCTGCCGATATGGTGATGAGTTGGTGTGGGGCGGCTTGGTGGATATTGGCGTGTCTTTGGCATTTGTCACAGCTTTTTACTAATTGTATGGAGTCTTGAATGATTGTGGACCAGAAGTAGCCAGCCCTGATGATTTTTTGGGCTAATGTTTTGCCTCCGACGTGGTGACCGCAGCAGCCTTCGTGGATTTCGTGGAGTATGTATTCCGTGTCCCCGGGTTCGACACATTTGAGTAGGGGTTGCGAGAATCCACATTTGTATAGTTGTCCTGCTACGATGGTATAGTTGGTGGCTTCCCTTTTTATTCGCTTTCCCTCTTTTGGGTCTGGCGGCAAAGTTCCGTCGAGGAGGTACTGTAGGATAGGGTACATCCAGGATTCCCGATTTGAGGACGTCAGATGAGCGTTGATTGTTGTTGACACAGAAGGCGACCTAACGACCTCTTGAATTAGCGATTTGTTACAGTGTCCCGGTTTGGTACTGGCTAGCTTGGAAAGTAGGTCTGCCCTGGCGTTTCATTCCCTGGGAACATGTTGTATGGTGATGCTTTCGAACCCTTCTTTCAGTTTGTTTACCTTGGTGAGGTATTGTTGGAGCAGGGGATCTCGTGCCTGGTAGCTTCCGTTGATTTGGGAACTGACTACCTGGGAATCGGTATTTACCTCTAGAGCCTTTGCACCGACTTCCCGGGCTAAGGTCAGGCCTGCTAAGAGGGCCTCGTATGCTGCTTGGTTATTTGATACTGGAAATTCATATCGTACTGACTGTTCAATTGTGATCCCGTTTTGGTTTTCGAGTATGATTCCGGCGCCTCCGTGAGTGGAGTTTGACGAGCCGTCGACGCGCAGTTTCCATGGTTCGGGGGAGAGCTTTCCCGGAGTCATTTCGGCGATGAAATCGGTCAAGACTTGTGCTTTGATAGCGTTCCAGGGTTCAAACTTGATCTGGAATTGGGATAGCTCGATGGACCATGCTAGCATTCTTCCCGCTAGGTCGGGTTTCTGTAATACTTGCTTGACCGCCTGGTCGGTTCGGACCGTCACGGGGTGAGCTTGGAAGTATTGCCGCAGGCGCCGGGAGGCTGTAAGGAGTGCGAAAGCTAGCTTTTCTAAGCGTGAATAGCGAGTTTCTGCATCCTGTAAGACTTTGCTTATGAAGTATACGGGTTTTTGCTCCTTTTTCTCATCTTCACGGATGAGAGCTACTGCGAGTGCCTCTTCCGTTATGGAGAGGTACAGGTAAAGTGTTTCCCCTGTTTGGGGTTTGGCGAGGATTGGTGGTTCCGCTAGGACCCTCTTGAAGTGTTGGAATGCTTCTTCGCACTCCGTCTCCCATTTAAAAGAGGCTCATTTTTTCATTAGTTTGAAGAAAGGGTTCGCGTTTTGAGCCGATGCCCCGAGAAAGCGTGATAACGCGGTCAGTCGGCCGGTGAGCTTTTGGATGTCTTTAAGGTTTTTGGGGCTTGTCATCTCGAGGACGGCACGACATTTCTCCGGGTTTGCTTCAACTCCGCGTTGCATAATCATGAAGCCGAGGAACTTCCCTGCCTCCATTCAGAAGGCGCATTGGTGCTTTCGTAGGGTGTTCATTATGACCTTGAGGTCGTCGGTTAGTTGTTCGCCGGATTCAGTCTTGGCGAGCATATCGTCTATGTAGACTTCTAACTTGTTTCCGGACAGGTCTCGAAAAATCTTGTTAATAAGTCTTTGATAGGTGGCTCCAGCATTTTTCAAGCCGAAGGGCATCACTGTGTAGCAGTATGTTCCGTCCGGGGTGATGAATGCTGTTTTTTCTTCGTCTGGTCGGTGTATCGGGATCTGGTTGTAGCCGGAATATGCGTCCATGAAGCTGAGGTATCGGTGGCCGGATGCTGCGTCTACTAATCCGTCGATGTTTGGTAGGGGAAAGGCGTCCTTCGGGCAAGCTTTGTTGAGGTCCGTGTAGTCGACGCACATTCGCCATTTTCCGTTAGATTTCCTTACTAGTACGATGTTGGCTAGCCAGGTTGTGTAGGGGAGTTCCCGGATGAAGTTGGCTTCGAGTAGGGCTTTGGCTTGTTTTTTGACTTCGGCGGCTCGGTCTGGTTACATTTTTCGTCTCCTTTGTGTCACTGGCTTAGCTTGGGGGTCCACGGCTAGATGGTGGGACATTAGGTCGGGGTTAATTCCCGGCATATCGGCTGGTGTAAATGCGAACAAGTCTCTGTTCTGTTTCAGGAGTTGGGAGAGTTCTTCTTTAAGATCGTATGGGAGGTTTCTATTAATGAAGGTGTATTACTCTTTGGTTGGCCCTATTTGTAGCTTTTCCATGTCTCCTTCTGGTTCTGGCCTAGGTTGGCCGTCTTGTCGCGCATCTAGGTCGGCTAGGAATATTCCGGCCGCATCCCGAGATTTTTTCCTTAGGGCTAGGCTGGTGTTGTCGCATTCGGCTGCGACCTCTTGGTCTCCGTGAATGGTATCGACGGAGCCGTCGTCAGTTCTGAACTTCATGAGGAGGTATTTGGTAAAGATGACTCCAGAGAAGTCATTGATTGTTTTTCTTCCGAGAATCACGTTATAGGCTGTGGAGTCTTTTAGGACTACGAATTCAAATAGGATTGTCTTTTTCTGATTGCTTGTTCCTATGGTGATGGGGAGGGTAATTGAGCCATCTGGTTTGAGAAAGTTGTCTCTGAGTCCCGTGACGCCGTGGCGGTCTGTTTGGAGGTTGTCGTTGCGGAGCCCGAGCTTGTCGAAGGCTCCTCGGAAAAGGATGTTGGAGTCTGCGCCGGTGTCTACCAGTATCCTTCGTACTAGTCCTGTTCTGATTCTGGCTGAGATGACGAAGGGGGCATCTTCGGCTGAGGTGCCGTGTTGGTAGTCCTCTGGCAAGAACGTTATCGTATTGTCGGCCGCGGCGATTGGGGCTTGGTTTCTGACAGCCATTACCTTGAGATCTTTTTTCATTGTTAGTTTTGACTTGCTCGATACGTCCTTGCCTGTGATGATGTTCACTATGATGGTCGGGTCTTCCTCCGGGCTCTCCCTGGGGGCTTGCTTTTGAGTTCTCGGGTTACGCCCTTCTCTTTCCGGCGACTTGTCTCTCTCCGCGCGTCTCGGTTCTCTGATGATTTTGGTAAATTCCGGGAGTTTGCCGTCTCGTATGGCCTGTTCAAGAGCGTCTTTAAGGTCGAAACAATCTTGTGTTTTGTGGCCGTAACCTCGGTGGTAGTCACAGTAGAGGGTTTTGTTGCCTCCCGTCCTTTCTTTGAGTTGTCGGGCTCTTGGAATGATGCCTCGATCTGCTATTTGATGGTATATCTCCGTAATTGGTGCTGTCAAGGGCGTGTAATTAGAGAATTTGCCTATTCTTGGCGGTCGGTTTGTGTTTGTTAGTCTGGGGTGGTCCTTTTGATTTTCTCTGGGTGGTGGCTTATGGCGAGAAGTCGAGTTGCCGTGTTGGGCGTTGCCGTGCTGCCGTTTGTGGGCGGCGACGACCTGGCGGACTTCTTCGTCGTTGATGTAGTCTTTGGCGACGTTCTGGATCTCGTGCATGGTCCATACTGGTTTAGTAGTGAGGTGCTTGCGAAAATCTTCATTCATGAGCCCGTTAGTCAGGCAAAGGCTTGCAACGGAATCCGTGAGTCCATCGACCGTTAGGCATTCATCGTTGAAGCGGTCGAGGTATTTCCTTGTGGATTCTTCTTGCTTTTGTGTGACCCCTAATAAGCTGATGGGGTGTTTGGCTTTGGTGATTCTAGTCGTGAATTGGGCCATGAATTTTCGTGCTATGTCGTGGAAGCTGGCTATGGATCCGTTCGGGAGGGCGTTGAACCATTTGATCGCCGGTCCGGCAAGGGTTACCGTGAAGGCTCTGCACCGGACTGCGTCGGCCGCTCCTTCTAGGTTCATTCTGGCTTCGAAGGCCGTTAGGTGTTCCTGAGGATCCTTGGTTCCGTCATATTTCATGTCGGTGGGTTTGTCGAAACCTTTGGGAAGTTTCGCTCTTAAGATTCTTTCTGTGAAGGGTGTAGCTCCCATTATGGTGTGGTCGTTTCTCGTGCGTTTGGTGTTTCGGTATCTCCGATCCTCGTCTGAATCGTGTTGACGACTTAGATCACGGGAAGCGCTGCGGTGGTGTTTCTTGTTGTATCGCCGTTCCGGAGATTTCTCGTGTCGGTGGTCGCGTGAGACACTGCGACCGTCTCTCCTATCGTGTTGTCGGGTTGGCGACCTGCCGCGGTGGGATCTTGACCTGGAAGTCGCCTGGCTTCTGTGTTCGTTGTTGTGTTTTTCTCTGTTGGTCAGTTTGCCTTCAAGTTCCTGGACCCGGAGGCAGAGATCCTGGATGATTTGTGCCGCTTTGTCCCTGGCTTTCTCAGGATGTCGCGGGTCCGTGACGACGTGTTCGTTCGTGTGGTGGATAGTACTTGCTATTCTTGCTTGGTTTGTGACTTCCTGGTGTTCTGAGGTCGGACGACGCGGTTGGGAGTCATCCTGGCTTGAAGGGTTTTCCTCTAGGACGCCCTCCATCCGGTTCGACTGTCGCAAATCCCCACAGACGGCGCCAATGTAAAAGATGTCTCTGGTACGGGTTGAGAGGAGGATCCGGGACCTACGGGTCGAGGCGGATGTCGGACTATTCGAGTAGAGCGGCGGGGGGAGGTACCTGCAAAGACACTCCGACGCTCAAGTCAGGATGGATCTAAGAGGTATAAGGTGAGTGGAATGAATGAATACCTGAAAGGACTTGGGTCCTCAATTTATAGGCGTCCGTGAGTATCTTATCTTATCTTATCTTTATTTGGCTAAGATAAGGGAGATGTTTGAATTCGAAAGTCAGTTAGGAGTTCTAGAAGGCCGGTTTTTGGGCCTTCCAGGAGAGAGACGGATTAGACCCGTGGTATCGGGTTTGGGCCTAACCTTGGATTCGGGATCCGGCTTAAGAAAGGGTGTTGTTAAACAAACTTGGAGCTGTTGGGCCCTTGTTATTGGGGATTGATCTTCTGTACAACGACAAAAAAAGGCTGTGTCCAGTATGTGTAAATAATTTTTGACCATTAATAAGGTTAAAAGATACAAAATAATTTCACCATGTTACTCACTTAATGAAAAAGTTACCGCTGCCATAATTCTTCAATTTGCATGTCATCATATTTTTTAGACACATGATTAGTCTGCACATTTAGAAAAGGTTCATACAAATCCTGTTTGACTTAATGTGAGAGCCGTATAAAAACAATACTAATAATACACACTTCTACAACACACACACACACACACACATATAGGTTCCCTAGTTTTACTCATTCTTGAATTGATCAAAATAAAGATTTTGCAAGATTGCTAAAGAGAAACAGATATAACATTATATATATGGTTACTTTATATAACTACTTTACCTTATTTTATTTTTTCATGCAGCATAATAATCATTGCTATTGGTTATAAACGTGGGTGATTATTATATCTTCAAATATTTTAACATACGTAATGTTAGAGAAATATAATATTTATAATTTTATATATATAATATATAAAATTATATATTTATTACATTTAAAATTATATAATTATTTTATTAATTAATAAATAGTAAATAAAATATTTTAGGCTATTTGGGTTATTTTTTATTGTCTTTCAAATAATATTGTTGGATTTAAAATCATGTTAATACATGGCATTGATGTTAACTTGGTTTATTTAGCGACATTTTTAGCTAGTATTTTTCACATTTAAAAATGATTTGTTTTTATTTTTAGAAATATTAGACAAGAATATTCACACCATTATTAAACTTAAAAACTTTTTATCTTTGTTTTATTGATTTTTAGCAAATCGAAGGTGTTTTGATATCTAATGATCTGTGAGCGAAACCTACACCTCTTACGGATACTAATTTTTAAAAGTGCATCAAAAATCTTTTTGATTGGACAAAATAATAAAAGAAAATCTAAAAGAAAAGCAAAATAAACTTGACAGTAAAATGGCTGGAATTAAAAAGAATAACATTGAATTTAAATAAAATAGTAACTTGTCTTCGATAAAATCAAAGAACTTTGGAATCGAAAAATAAAGTGCTGAATCTTAAAAAGAACAGGAAAAGTAAATGTTGCTTGAAAGGTGAATTTGCATGAAAAATAAAAGTTACAAAAAATTTAAATGAAAAATAAAGACAATCACTACCAGAAATGCGGTGATTAGCCACGGAAAAAATCGTGGCTAAAATCAAGAAATTCCGTGGCAATTAAGTTTTAGCAACGAATACATTTCTGTGGCTAACAAGGGCGACGCCTTTTCAGTTAGCCACGGTTTTCGACCGGTTAGCCACAGTTTTATGATCCGTGGAGACATCTGACTAGCCACGGTTTTTACGTTATTGGCCACACTTTAAACCGTGGCTAAATGACAACATTATAACCAACAAGTATAGCTTTGCCACAATTTTTCCGTGGCTAATATTGGTAAGCTGGGCTTTTTTGCCACATTTTTTCTATGGCTAAACATTGTTGGGTTATTTAGCCACGGTTTTTCTGTGGCTAATCATAAAAGATAAATTAAAAAAATATAATAATAATAATAATAATAATAATAATAATAATAATAATAATAATAATAATAATACTTAGAACAAAATTATATCATACAAAATTAAAAAGATTAGCCATATCCATATAAGTAGTATTTTTAGTAATAAAAATATGAAATTTAAGTAACAATGTTAAAAAGCAAATATTCTGAACTAAATGAGTTTAAACTATTACAAAATCAAGTATCGGAATGTATCATTATTAGATCTCTAACATCTTCATTGGAATACCTGCAAAAACATTCAAATAAGATTGTGTTATCTCTTAATTCATGAAAAAAAAGTTCCAAGACATTATTTAAAATAATATTTTAATGTACTTAAATAAAAAAGTAGGAATGCATACCCAATAATGCTGAGTTTTCATTTTCACAACATAAAACATCTTATTGAACTCGTCATCAATCAATATATATATTACTAGAATATCCTAGTGAACAACTTTCAATTCAATTGCTTCATGTAAGTAAATAAGCAAGCCTGTCAAGAATAAAAGTAAAATAGAGAGTGATATTAATGATATTTTCTCATATTAAAACCTAACTATAGTATTATTTAACGAGACAAAAGAATACTATTAACCAGATATTGAATTGCAATCAAAACCATTTAGAGACAAAGAACTTAAAGTAAAAATAAAAATGTGTTAGAAATTACCAAGGTCAATATTTTAAACTAGAAAGTTGAGCTTACCAGGTAACTATCGAATAAAACTTTCATGCGGACCTCCTAGGGAAGTGTACCTTGTTCCCCGGCAACATGCATCTATTACTCTAAGTTACCATTATTAACATATTTATCCATTAGCAGCTTAAATATTGAAACAAACACTAAAACAAAAATGCTATTGATAATACAAAGAAATAGATAATTAGATACTATGTACTCAGGAGTTTGAACAATTTAAAAGAAAACACAAACTTGTATGGAGATCCCAGCATGGACAAGAATCAAAGTTGCAGCATTGATACACGCAGATCTAGATCTAGTTCTTACACAGGAATATTGGAGAAAAGTTAGTAAATAGTCAAAAAAAATAGTCTTTTAAATACAAAAGTGAATAGTAAAAAAAAATAGTCTTTTAAATAAAAAAAAAGAATAAAGGTTCGAGAGAATATTAGATAAACATAAAAAGGGGCTGCTTAGGGTTCCTTCCATTCTTCTTTGTAATTCAGAATTGCTTGCAAAATCTTGATTTCCGCTATTTTGGAAACTTCTTTGGTGACTCAACGCTGAATTTACTAAAGATACAGAGAAACTGAACAATAGTATGAACCTGTGAGGGAGTTCTTCCGATTTTCTAGTGAGTGGGCTTTACTTTTGATGCTGAGTGAAAATTACTTTTAAGTTTTCCGCCCAAAATTTCACTTGTATTATTGTAAAAGTTCATTTGAATTTATTTCAGGAATTGAGATTTTCAAAGTTCATTTGAATTTATTTCAGCAATTGAGATTTTTAATTTAAATTAATAGTTAACTATAAAAAAATATAAATTATAATATATACCATATTTCAAAGACGGTACATACTACTTATTGTTTCAAAAATAAACTTACGTTAATTTATGTTGGATATTTTTTTTACTAAATTGATAAAAAGATAATGAAAAAAATAAAAAATAAAATTTAGAAAAACTAATGCATATTGTGAATTAGAGATAAAAAAAAAGAGTACTCTTTTTTATCATGAATTTTATATATACTTTTAACATTTATTCTCAATTAATTAAAGCAATAAATATGTACTCTTTTTATGCTATTTCAACTAATGCATCTTTCGAATGTATCTTCGGTTACTCAATGCTAAATTTACTAAAGATACGAAAAAACTGAACAATAGTCTGAACATGTGAAAGAGTTCTTCCGATTTTTTAGTGAGTGGGCTTTACTTTAGTGCTAAGTGAAAGTTATTTTTTTTCCGCCCAAAATTTTACTTGTGTTATTGTAAACGTTCATTTGAATTTATTTCGGTCACTTAATTGAAATTTTTAATTTAAATTAATAGTTAAATATAATAAAAAAATATAAAATTATAATTATATATCATATTTCAAAGACAGTATATACTAATTAGGATTATGAATTTTGACTCGAATTTAAAAAAATAAAAAAAATTGCCGGAGAAAAAAAATTAAAATTTTGTAACTATTTCAAAAATAAACCTACGTTAACTTATGTCGGATATTTTTTTATTAAGTTAATTAAAAAAATAAAAAAATAGAAAAATAAAATTTAAAAAATTAATACATATTGTGAATTAGGGACAAAAAAATATACTTTTTTTTATTATGAATTTTATACTTTTATCATTTATTCTCAATTAATTAGAGTTATAAGTATGTACTCTTTTTATATTATTCCAACTAATTCATATCTTATCAATTGAAAATGGCTGGAAATGAGAGAGAAAAAATTATCGACAAACTAGATAAGTTTGCACCCTTAAAAATTAAAATTTATTAGTAAGGTTTAAATTTGGAAAAAGGAGGAACTGCATATAAATTTTTTGAAAGGGATGGAAAGAAACACTAGAAGCGCGTAATTTGAAAGTAAACATCGTTTGATTTCGCCACGGTGAGCATTGGTTTTGTGGCAATTGAGAGAATCCAATTCAAATTGGCCACAGACAAACAAGAACGTGGGAAACTTTCGCACAATTTAACCACGGAAAAGCAAAACGTTGCAAGTGATTACGACGATCATGGAGATTTGCCACTGTTTCTTGTTCGTGAGTATTTTTCCGTGGTAAACTACCGTGTTTCTGGTAGTGAATGGAAAGAACTCTACAAAAACAAAAACTCTAAGCAGGTTCAGAAATTCGCTGGAATGTGAGTGTGTGAGAGTATTTTCTGATAAGAGATTTTAACCCTTGTTTCTTCGATCTTTCACCTATTTATAGAAATCTTCAACTAATCATATTTGAATATGACTCCCACGTGCATTAATTTTTGAGTAACTGTTCCCACTCTTTTTGTACAACATAGGTAACCGCCAACAATTAGCTCCAAATGTTCCTTTCCTTCGATCAGATTTATTGATTAACTTTTACCGCTTCGTTTTGCAAATCCTTCTCGATAAGGATTGCTTTCTTCGAAAGAGTATTTACTGTACCTTGACCATGGTGTCTTCGAAATTATATTTTTCCAATTAATAATCTCATTCAAGAAAGTGAAATTCAAATTTTTGACACTTAAACAAATTAGAGAGCTAATTAATAGACCAACAAATTTAATTTACTTCTTTATTATCTACAAATTTCAACATCTATTCCAATTTTAAAAGAGTTAGCTAACCTGTACTCTTCCAATATGGATAAATATTTTTGTCTTCTTTGTGGCCCATTACTACTGCCTAACACACACAAAAATAAATCATTAAAGCCCACCACCGTGTCCAAAGAAAAAATGTCTGCTACCGCTTAGTTAGGCTCTTCCTCTCAGATAGCGTCACTAATCAAATTTCTGTAAGCTTAGCTCAAACTCGATTAGACACTTACGATATTACTCTTCCATGTAATACGAGGAACATTCTAATCAGGTTGCCTCACTTGCATAGACTATTCTGCTTTTTTTTCTACTAAAGCATCATCCCTCCAGTATCAACCATTTACATATTTTAATTTATATCTATATTGTCAAAAATAATGGAACATCACGTTCCGCACAAAGAAGTGCTAAATCTAAAAAAGAACAGAAAAAGTAAATGTTGTTTTAAAGGTAAATTTGCATGAAAGATAAAAGTTACAAAAAATTTAAATGAAAAATAAAGACAATGGAAGGAACCTTACAGAAATAATAATTCTAAGTAGACTCAGAAATTCGCTAGAATGTGAGTGTGCGAGAGTATTTTCTGATAAGAGATTCCAACCCTTGTTTCTTAGATCGTTCACCTATTTATAGAAATCTTCGACTAATCAAGTTCGAATGTAACTCCCACATGCATTAATTTTTGAGTAACCATTCCCGCTCTTTTTTGTACAGCATAGGTAACCGCCAAAAATCAGCTCCAAATATTTCTTTTCTTCGATCAGGTTTATCGATTAATTTTTACCTCTTCTTTTTGACAAATCCTTCTCGATAAATATTGCTTTCTTCGAAAGAGTATTTACTGTACCTCGACCTTAGTGTCTTCGAAATTATATTTTTCCAATCAACAATCTCATTCATGAAAGTGAAATTCAAATTTTCGACACCTACTTAAACAAATTAGTGAGCTAATTAATAAACTAACAAATTTAATTTACTTCTTTATTATCTACAAATTTCAACATCTATTCCAATTTTAAAAGAGTTAGCCAACTTGTACTCTTCCATCATGGATAAAAATTTTTGTTTTTTTTGTGGTCCATTACTATTGCCTAAGACACACAAAAATAAATCATTAAAGTCCACCACCCTATCCAAAGAAAAAATGTTTGCCACCGCCTCAGTTAAGCTCTTTCTCTCAGATAGCTTCACTAATCAAGATTTTGTATGTTTAGTTCAGACCCGATTAGACACTTACGATATTATCCTTCCATGTGATACGAGGAACATTCTAATCAGGTGCCTCACCTGCGTAGACTATTATGCTTTTTTTCTACTAAAGCATCATCCCCCAATATCAATCATTTACATAATTTAATTTATATCTATATGGTCAAAAACAACAGAACATCACGTTCCGCACAAAGAAGTGCTGAATCTTAAAAAGAACAGGAAAAGTAAATATTGCTTGAAAGGTACATTTGCCTGAAAGATAAAAGTTACAAAAAATTTAAATAAAAAATAAAGACAATGGAAGGAATCTTACAGAAACAAAAACTGTAAATAGACTCAGAAATTTGCTGGGATGTGAATGTGTGAGAGCATTTTCTGATAAGAGATTCCAACCCTTATTTCTTCGATCTTTCACTTATTTATAGAAATCTTTAACCAATCAGATTCAGATGTAACTCCCACGTGCATTAATTTTTGAGTAACCGTTCCCGCTCATTTTGTACAACATACATAACCGCCAACAATCAGCTCCAAATATTCCTTTCCTTTGATCAGGTTTATCGATTAACATTTACCTCTTCTTTTCGACGAATCCTTCTCGATAAGGATTGCTTTCTTTGAAAGAGTTTTTACTGCCTTGGAGTTTTCGAAATTATATTTTTTCAATCAACAATCTTATTCATGAAAGTGAAATTCAAATTTTTGACACTTACTTAAATAAATTAGTGAGCTAATTAATAGACCAACAAATTTAATTTACTTCTTTATTATCTACAAATTTCAACATCTATTCCAATTTTGAAAGAGTTAACCAACTTGTACTCTTTCAACATGAATAAATATTTTTTTTTGTGGCCCATTACTACTGCCTAACACACAAAAATAAATCATTAAAGCCACCACCCTGTCCAAAGAAAAAATGTCTGTCCCCACCTCAGTTAGGCTCCTCTTCTTAGATAGCTTCACTAATCAAGTTTCTATAAGCTTAGCTCATTGCTGATGAGACACTTACGATATTACCCTTCCATGTAATACGAGAAACATTCTAATTAGGTTGCCTCAGCTGCGTAGACTATTCTATATTGTTTTTACTAAAGCATCATCCCTCCAGTATCAACCATTTACATATTTTAATTCATATCTATATGGTCAAAAATAATAGAATATCACGTTCCACACAAAGAAGTGCTGTATCTTAAAAGGAAAAGGAAAAGTAAATGTTGCTTGAAAGGTAAATTTGCATGAAAGATAAAAGTTGCAAAAAATTTAATTGAAAAATAAAGACAATGATAGGAGTCCTACAGAAACAAAAACTCTAAGCAGACTTAGAAATTTGTTGGGATGTGAGTATGCGAGAGTATTTTTTGATAAGAGATTCCAACCCTTGTTTCTTCGATCTTTCACCTATTTATAGAAATTTTCGACCAATCAGATTCGGATGTAACTTCACGTGCATTAATATTTGAGTAACCGTTCTTGTTCTTTTTGTACAACATAGGTAACGGCCAACAATCAGCTCCAAATGTTCCTTTCCTTTGATCAGGTTTATCTATTAACTTTTACCTCTTCTTTTCGACGAATCCTTTTCGGTAAGGATTACTTTTTTCGAAAGAATATTTATTGTACCTCAATCTTGGTGTCTTCGAAATTATATTTTTTCAATCAACAATCTCATTCATGAAAGTGAAATTAAAATTTTCGATACTTACTAAAGTAAATTAGTGAGCTAATTAATCGAACAACAAATTTAATTTACTTCTTTATTATCTTCAAATTTTAACATCTATTTCAATATAGATAAATATTTTTGTATTTTTTGTGGCCCATTATTACTGCCTAACTCACACAAAAATAAATTGTTAAAGCCCACCATTCTATTTAAAAAAAAAATGTCTGCTACTGTCTCAGTTAGACTCTTCCTCTCAGATAGCTTCACTAATCAAGTTTTTGTAAGCTTAGCTTAGATTTGATTAGACACTTACGATATTATTCTTCTGTGTTATACGAAAAACATTCTAATTAATCAAGTTGCCTCATCTTCGTAGACTATTCTATTTTTTTTATTAAAGTATCATCCCTCCAATATCAACTATTTAAATATTTTTATTTATATCTGTGTGATACAAAATAATGAAACATCACATTCCAGACAAAAAAATGCCATATGAGAACCTCTTCAAATAGTATATTAAATTTATTCAAAAAAAAAGAATTTACATGAATATTGATATTTTAAGATAAATTAAAATCCAACTCAAAAATATTTATGGGTACCAATTAAAAATAAATTTTTGAGTTATATAATTTTAGAGTTATATAATTTGTATGATTTTTTTATTGTTTTATATAATTACTTAAGATATAATTATAAATAATTAGTTTTTTTATTTATTAGAGTATATAATTTAATATATTAAAATAACACACTTTAAAAATAGTTATTATTCTTGTTATTTTATAAATTTTTTAGTTATATATTTTAAAAAAAAAATTCAATGATTTTTTAAATAAAACATTTGCTTCATCAAATTATTGAGTTAATTAACGCATGATTGCAACGTCACCTGTCAAATTATTATTTGATACGTACTTGATTATTGACAGCACATCTACCACATCTAATTATGTTGGATAAACTAAACATCATTTGTTCGAATTTTCTACGTTGAAACAAATAATATAAAATATTCCTGTATGAAGCACGAGGGTTCCAGATAATTGCTATGGTTTCATATTTCTTGCGCTGGGCTTTGTCCCATTTTAATCTTGTGGCAACCAAATCTAATCGTTTAATTTGCACGCGTCACCGGAACAACACAATACAAGATTTTTCCTAAAAATGAATGATTCTTTTTACTCATAATATCTACTTCACTTTAATTTTACATTATTGATAAGCTTAAAATCAAGAATCAATTATAAAAATATTACCTAAAATTTTGTGGATGGCATATAATGAAAAACTGAATAAAGAAATAATTTTCAGTAGTTTAGTTATAGAAAATTTATATAAAAATAAAACTAACTTTTGACACTATGTTTGACTAGAGTTGTATGTAAGCTATACTATAATCAACAAGCAACAGAATAAACAATAAATATCAACTATGCTATGCATACCTAAAAAAATTAGCTACCAAAATAATTCAGTGTAAATGCATATTAAAATATAAAATACATATATTTATATATAAATATATAATAATTATTTAGTAATTAATTTTTAGTATGTATATAGTATACTCCAAAATGAGAGTATATATCAAATTCTTTTCATTAGTAGAAGAGAGAGAGTAAACCTAAACCAAAATGTTCACCTAATAAAGTGGTGGATATTATAATGATCGCATTATTCGCATAAGAATAACAAATCATTTAAGAGTCTAATTTAATGAAAAAGTTTAGTTTAAGGGTCAAAATAATCTCTAGATGGCTATAATACCCCTATTATGAAAAATGACTTAAAATATTTCTATTATATATTTTAAAAACTCTAAATCCTAATCTTTCTCTTCTCTCTAGAGAAATAAACGGTTAGAATTTAAAAATTTTAAAATTAATATATATAATAGTTTTTTTTAAATAAAGGTATTGTAGTTATTTTCTATTAAGAAATAATAATATTAATTTAAATCATTTTAAGATTTAATTCACTATTTTTTCAGTTAAATTAATTTGTCTAGCCTAATTTTAACAAAAATAACACGATTTAATCGATTATATATGTTAAATTTTAATTATTAAAAAATATCTTTAAAAAAAGACGTTTTAAATATCTTTATCTAAATGGCTCTCTCTGATAATTCGTTACACGTTCATGGCCCCAGTTATCCATGCTTTTTTTTGGAGACACTCAGATAAACACGCTTAAAACATCTTTTTTTAAAAGTTATTTTTTAGTAATTAAAATTTAATACATATAATCAATTAAATTATGTTATTTTTGTCAAAATTAGATCAGATAAACTAATTTTGCCAAAAATTGGTAAATCAAATCTTAAACTAATCTAAATTAATATTTTTTATAAAAAATGACTACAATAAACCTATTAAAATTTTGAGAATCCTAAATCTTAATTTTATGACGACACAAAGAAAAGAAAAGAGTTAGAATTTAGAGTACTCATAATAATTAATAAAAATAATATAATTTAATTAATTATATATTAAATTTTAATAATTAAAAAATATTAAAAAAAATATTTTAAGCGTCTTTTATCTTATCTTAGTAACTTCCATTTTTTTTCACCCCTCATGCTTCACGCCCTCCTCATGCTTCACGCCCCGCCTTGGCTTCCCCAATTTCATCTTCTTGTTTCTATTTATTTATTTATTTAATTTTGTACTGGGGCCTTCCCCAATCCCACTTCTTTACAATAACGGGGCACATCATCACAAGGGAATACAATTTTTGACAAACCTAATGACAGCATCACATATAATAATATTACTATATTAATTTGGCGTTATATTAATACATGATCTACCGAATTAAGAAATACGTGAAAAAATATCATGAAATATAAGTTTCTTTGTTCTCAACTTCTCATTATTGTTAAATATGAAATTATGTGAACGACATAACTAAAAGCTGCTATGCAGCACATTGTTTATAGAGATCAGATCAGATGTGAGAGTAAAACACCCAAAATAAATTCAAACTAAAGTGTTAGATACTGTTGTTTTTGAGTCAAGAGTAACAAAAAATATTAGGGTGCGCTACACATCCATCCATGTAACTATATAACCAAGTTGATCCAATCCCAAATAGAGTCATACGTATTAATGAGAGTGAAAACATGCACTCGGTCATTATGAAAAAACGTTACTTCTTCTTCTTCTTCTTCTTCTTCTTCTTCTTCTTCTTCTTCTTCTTCTCTGTTCGTGTTATAGGCTTCACCGTTTTTCTCTGTTCGCGTTTTCTTTCTTGTTCTTCTTCTTCTTCTCTACCCGCATTCTTCGTTATGGATCTGGATTGACTTCAATGTAATTAGCTTTGTGGTTCTTTCTTCTTCTTCTGGACTTTTGAATTGAAACAATAAATGAATCAACTTTAAAATCAGTTGAATGAGTGAGATTTAGATTATTCTTCCGAAACGCATCACAATAATCTTAAATATTGAACAAAGTAAAAAGAGGCTACCGAACCGAACAATATTCATTTGGTGAACCGAAATCACAAAGGCCACCAAACCGAACAATGTACATGTGGTGAATAAATGGTGATCAACTTTCAATCAACAAGAATAGTATTTCTCCATGCAAAAGAAGTACTGAACAGAGTAACAACCAATTTTAAAGCTCTAGTTACACTATCCACTGAACTGAAGAAGAAGAAAAAGAACCTATGAGCGCAAATTTGAAAGAAGAAGGAGGAGGAGGAGAAATACTATTCTTGTTGATTGAAAGTTGATCACCATTTATTCACCACATGTACATTGTTCGGTTCGGTGGCCTTTGTGATTTCGGTTCACCAAATGAATATTGTTCGGTTCGGTGGCCTCCTTTTACTTTATTTAATGTTTAAGATTATTGTGATAGCATGCAGCAATCATTCCCTAACTGTCTCAACGTAATAACCTCATTCAACTGATTTGAAGTTGAATCATTCATTGTTTCCATTCAGAAGTGTAGATCGAAGAAGAAAACGAAGAAGAAGAATGACGGAGGTTATTACGTTGAATTCAATGCAGATCAATAATGAAGAATGTGAGCAGAGAAGAAAAACGCGACCAGAAAAAACAGCGAATTTTATTAGGTAGAAGAAGAAGGAGGAGGAGGAGGAAGAGGAGGAGAAATACTATTCTTGTTGATTGAAGGTTGATCACCATTTATTCACCACATGTACGTTGTTCGGTTCGGTGGCCTTTGTGATTTCGGTTCACAAAATGAATGTTGTTCGGTTCGGTGGCCTCCTTTTACTTTATTCAATATTTAAGATTATTGTGATAGCATGCAGCAATCATTCCCTAGCTGTCTCAACGTAATAACCTCATTCAACTGATTTGAAGTTGAATCATTTATTGTTTCCATTCAGAAGTGTAGATCGAAGAAGAAAACGAAGAAGAAGAAGAACGACGGAGCTTATCACGTTGAATTCAATGCAGATCAATAATAAAGAATGCTAGCAGAGAAGAAAAATGCGAACAGAGGAGAACGACGAATTTTATTAGATTGAATAAGAAGAAGAAGAAGAAGAAGAAGAATGCGAACAGAGAAGAAGAAGAAGAAGAACAAAAACACAATACGTTATATGAAACGCATGTATAACAAACAATTGTGAGATGAGAGAATGTGTATGTGGAGGAAGTTACTTGAATAATATCCATGTATTTTTTACATAAATATAAAGCTTTTCCCAAATTATTATAGGCATTAAAATATCAACCGTCACGTAGTTTGCTTGAGTGGTTATATTAACTTAAACTATAGAGATCTTAATTTAAATTCTGTACAAAACTTAAAAGGATGAGTGCTATTACCTAACTTGTCTTACCTAACTTGATATAAGCAGGAATATTATTGTAAAACCTGCATGTATTTTACGGAAAAGCAAAAAATATAGAAATTAAAGTGATTCCTAATAAATAGTTATATATTAGCGACTAAATATAATTTATTTTGAGTTACGTTACCACATAATCAATAATTTTGTAGTCAACATATAATCAATATGAAAGGAAAAGAAAAAAGCTGAAATGCCTCTAGGCAGTAAGTTTTTTACGCAATCAAATTCAATCGAATTATGATACCTATGTTTTTTCTTTTTTGTTTTCTTTATTTTTTCTCTTTTTATTTTTTATTTTTTATTTAATTTTTTTTCCTCTTCTATCATTTTCATCATTATTGTTATTATAGTCGTCGACTCATCGTCGTCTTCTTTTTAAACGTAAACACTAATTATTTCATTTTTTTTTGAATTTTTGTGCTGGTTCTGTTTAATTAATTTTGCTATATTTTTTGCAGATTTTTTCACTTATCTTCTATTCGAACAAAATTTTTAAATCGACAATTCAACTCTTCGTAAAACCGGTTCTTATTTCTAGCACAACATTTAGTTAGAACTAGCGTATTATTTAGTTGTAAATGATACAAGAAGTTTTTATGAGAGACGAAAGAAATTTTCAAAGAACCATAAGTTTAGAAAACACATCAATTTATTTCAAATGTTTCAAAAATAAATAAACTTTTTATATATTAGTTCAATACTAGACAATTAGTTTAGTAATAATAAAACACATTATTTAGTTGAAAATAACATAGAAACTTTTGGATCCAAAAAATATATCAATTTGTTACAAATGACACATAAATATATAGCTTGAACTCTTATATATGAGTTCAATACCACTTAACCATTCCAACATGTCATTCAGTTAGAAATGACGCAAAAAATTTTGATGAATAACACAAGAAATTGGTTAAGAAATTTTATGTGCCATGGTTAAGAAGTTTTTCTGTCAAAATTAAGGAATTTTGGTGCTATTTTTATTTTTGATAATTTTTAATTAATTAAAAACTTTTCAGTGTCAAAATTAAGAAATTTTTTTAGGTCACAGTGTTATTTCTCGATAAATTTTGTACAATTTAAAACTCTTCCTTTTCCGTTTTTCTTCTTCTTCTTCCTTCTCTTGATTATTCTTATTTCACTTTCTTAAGAAGAATAAAAATAAAAAATACTGCAATAACACTAGAAAGAGGAGGAAAAGGGAAAAAAGGCACATCAAGAGTAATTAACAATAGAAAAAGAAGGAGGAAGACAGGAGGGGAAAACACGTGAAGAAGAAAATGGAACGTAAAGAAGAAGTAGTATATGATTTACACGAACGTTGTGTGAGTGATTTATATTGAGTTTGGATTCACTTGGTTAGATTTGGATACAACTATAATAATCAAAACATCACTACAACAATTTCGGCAGATAGCGGCGGAGGTTTTGCAGTGGCTGTAGAAAACCACCGCAATATTAAAAATAGCGGCGGTTGATGCGACGGCTATAAGAGGCATTGGTAGTCATTTGTCTTTTAGCGGCGGTTGGAGTCTAACCGCCACTAATTAACATAATTCTAAGAAGTCATGATTCAACATTTATTTTTTAGCAATGGTTTCATTTCAACCGCTGCAAATTTTATTAAATTCTTCAACTTCGATATTTGGATATATTCTCTTTTTAAAGACCAACAGAGTTTGCTGTATTTAAATTTTCAATATATTATAATAAGTTTATTTTGATAAATACGTTTGAGTTATTGTTACCTAAACCGTATCACTATTTTTGGATTTGTTTTACATTAAAAATATTAATTAATTTAAGAATATATTTAAGCAATTAGGTGAACAATTTTGAAAATTAGATTTTTCCATTTAGTATAAGAACTTCTATGTGTGTATTCAAGCATAAATCTATTAGTAATATGTAAAATATGTATAAATTAATGCCAATTTCAATTGAGCATATATTAATAGTAGGCTTCTTCGAAGTTATACCTTACTAATCATAAATCAATTAATTGTTAAAGTAGTGAAATATGTAATACCGCAATCCAAACTATTAAATTAAAGGAAACAATATAAGTGTTAAAATAAAAAGTCAATTTTTCTCTTTAATATTGTATTGACCTGGCCAAAAATATTCTGTCACGAATCTACTGGCTTCACGTGATAGAGGATCTGATATGTCATCTTCAAACCATAGTTTTTTGTTCAGATTGAAGTCCCTTTTTGCAACGTGTACATCATCTTCTCCTTGTTGGTCATCTAAAGTTTTATTGTCTTCTTCTGAAACCTTATTCAGATCAAATCGCGTGGACATAAGGGTGTTCGCGGTGTGATTTGGTTTAGTTTTTAAAGGAAAAGTCATCCGATCCAATTTCATATAAATTATTCGGTTCGGTTTGGTTCGATTTTTTACTGAAAACATTCGAACCAAGCCAAACCAATTAAATTCGGTTTGGTTCAGTTTAGCTAGTGTGATTTTCCAACTCAAAAAAAATTATGTTCTAATTATTTTCTATGTAGTAAAAGTATAAAACCCTGTCCTATGCTATTTTCATAAAAAAAACCCCAACAAAATAACAAGTTTAATTTCACAGAGACAAAAAATAAAGTCATACAACAATTGAAAAGCATGAAAAGTTCAACACAACAAGAGAAAAAGTTGTTTCCTTTAATTATTCTAGCAAAGCAGCCACTGAGCCCTATTTTGATGTTCTCTAGTAAGACAGTAAAACATTGTTTAGCAAGCAAAGAACCTGATCAGAAACTGAGTTATAACAAAAAATTAATACCAAACAATGAAACTGAGTTATATTGATTTAATTTAAAATCCAACATAGGCTAGAGATATGTGATTACTATAGACAATGAAACTAAGTTATATTGGATAATCATTACCCTCTTGGCCTAACTAACCTTCAAAATAGAAATCAAAGAAATTTCTAACTTATAACATGTACAGAAACTTGTTTGAAATATCATTCATTAACTTATTTTAATCTCAATCGTTAAAGTAGGATAATAGGGCCCGTGCCTCAATTTTTGCATTGTTTTCAAAATCAGAACCATAACAAATTCTAGCAAATAAGATAGAATTCACAAACAAACTTAAAAAAATCATAAGGAACTAGAACAAAGAATTTGCAAGTTTAAGTAAGTAAACACAATTTACAAACAGAATTAAATAAATAAAAACCCTAAGGCTTGAAAATTTTTTAAAATCATAATAAAGAAGAAATCAGAACAAAGAATGAACAAGTGATACCTGAGACTCCATTGGAAGATGCAGCCACAAATGCACAGAGAATAAGAACGACGGTAGAGAGAGTGAAGATGAAGGAGCAAAACGCACGCAGCTACCGAGAGCAAAAACGCTGAAAACAATGCCGCTGCTAGACGACACTGCTGGATATCATGAGGCTTTGACGGAAGACGGGATGAAAATGACAGTTTCTGCCCTTTGCTGGATGACGACGGTAGAGAAGAGTGAAGGGCTGTGAGTCTGTGACTGAGAGAGCAGTTTGTGTGCGTGAGTGAGAGAGTTAGAGAGGAGTGTGCGGTGCTTCTTCTTTAGAGTAAGTGAGTGAGTGTGAGTGGATTAGGGTTTCGGTAGGTAAGGTGTAGAAGTGGGGATAGTTTTGTAAATTATGTGTAGTTTAGTTTATCGGTTCGATCTGGTTTGGTTCAGTTTTTGGAATTAAAATAAAAATCGAACCGAACCGAACAAAAAACTGCAAAATTTCATTTTTTCAATTTTTTCGGTTATCACTTTATTTGGTTATCGGTTTATTTAGTTCGGTTGATTGGTTTTGATCGAATTGGATCAGTTTTGAACACCCCTACATGGACATGTCAATTCCAGTGGAGGTGATGTTTGATAAACCACTATTTTATGGTTTATATTGTGTTTAATTGTGTGGTTTTATCATGATCCTTACCCACTTATTCATTAATTTAGCATGCATTTATATTTCCTTCCTGAAATTATTACATGATTGAAAACTGCTTCCTAGAGACTTTTAATTATGCATTTTAATTCTCCTTTATTCCATTCGATGCCGTAATATGTGTGTTAAGTGTTTCAGGCTTTATAGGCCATGAATGAGTTGGAGATTGGAAAGGAAGCTAGCAAAAATGGAAGGAACATGAGAAAGTGAGGAGATAACCAGCGAGAAGTGACGCGGCCGCATGGCTCACGCGTTCACGTCGAAAGAGGAGAAATCGCAGTTACGCGGCCGCATGGCTCACGCGACTGCGCGGATTGGAAAGGCACAAGTGACGCGGAAGCGTGGACGACGCGAACGCGTGGCAGGAAAAAACGCAAATGACGCGTCCGCATGGATGACGCGATCGCGTGACGTGCGCGATCTGCATAATCTGCAGAATTCGCTAGTGGGCGATTTTGGACCCTATTTTGACCCAGTTTTCGGCCCAGAACAGCAGACTAGAGCCAGAGAACATGCAGAAACCAGGGACAACAATTCATTCTACACAGTTTTAGTTTTAGATCTAGTTTTTACTCCTCCTCTAGGTTTTTTTCTCTACACATTCATAGTTCTTAGGATTTTATTTTTCTACCACTTTTTGCATTGGGATACTGAGAAGAGTTATTACCTCATCAAGACTTCGTCATTCTAGTTCGTTTTCTTTACTTGGATTTACTCTTCCATGTCCTTTGCTTTGTTTAATTTACCATTGGAATATTTTTAGGATTATTTAATACAAGGATTACTTTTATTTTTAATTGATTATTTTGATTTTTATTTACAATGTCTTTCTTTAATTCCTTTTCATATGTTATGAATTTTACATTCACAATGAGCGAGTAGTTCCCTAACTTGATGGGGAGTTGATTGAAAGGAACCCTTGAGTTGGAAAGCTTAAAAGAAAGATTGTAATTGGGTTTATTGTTGGATTGCCCTCTAGTCACTAACACCAATCCCTTTTAATTAAGTGGGTTGCAACTTGTGAACGGACGTAGCATTCCAACTTGTTTGACTTTTCCTTACCTAGTAAGAGATAACTAAACAGGATAACCTTTAATTATCAATTAATCTAGAGAGTAATCCAACAATAATGGGGCTTCCAACTAATCAACTCCCAGTCAAGGCTTTTATTTACATTATTCAAATTCTCCAATTTAATTTCCTGTTTACTCAACTCAAACCTTTTTAAAAACATCTGATTAATAAAATAGCACACTTTTCTGTAACTCATTGGGAGACGACCTGGGATTCATACTCCCAGTATTTTAATTTTAAATTTCTGTGATACCTTTCTAAATTGATAAGTGGATTTCTGGCGAGTTAAGAACTATACTTGCAACGTATATATTTTAATAATTTTTAATTCGCCAATTTCTGCCCGCATCAATTTTTGGCGCCGTTACCGGGGAGTTGCAACAGAGTGCTAATTTATTGATTGGTATTTATTTTAATTGCAATTTTTTCTTTTCATTCTGTCACTATGAGCTGTACGTTTCTTTCGTTAAATGACGCGTTTACTTCCTGATCCAAGCTTGCCAGTATTTGACCCTGAAATTGAAAGAACTCTTTCACGTATAAGGCAAGCTCGGCGTCGGTGACTCCTCTTTGAGGACGAACCTGAACCATCATCTAAGGAAGAAACAAGCTCCCTCTTTACTGATCCAGTTCATTTACGTGCAGGTAACATGGCAGCGCCCAGAAGAGTCACTATCCAGGAGGAAGAAGCCCCTGATTTTACGCTCCAACCATTCCAGGCACACCACCCAGCAGTAGCTGTAGATTTTGAAATAAAGTCTTCACTACTCAACTTGATGCCCAAGTTTCATGGCTTACCTACTCAAGAGCCTATCAAGCATCTTAGGGATTTTCAAACTGCTTGTTCTACTGTTAAGCGTGATGGCACTGATGAAATCTCCATTCTATTGAAAGCCTTCCCGTTTTCTCTGGAGGGAAAGGCAAGAGAGTGATACTACACTCAACCCGTAACAACTGTTTCCAACTGGGATACACTTAGGAGAGAGTTTCTGGATAAATTCTTTCCAGCTGAAGTTTCCGATAAGCTGAGGAAGGACATGTCTATGATCATTCAGGATGAATCTGAGACCCTCTATGAATACTTGGAACGCTTCAATAATCTTCGAGACGCATGCCCCCCCATTATATGATTGACAAGATAGTGTTTCTCGGTTACTTTACACAAGGTTTGAAATCTCAAGATAGGACCACACTGGAAGGTGCTAGCAATGGTTCTATGAAAAAGTACAAGACTATGGAAGAAGCATGACAATTGATCAGTGACTTAGCTGACTCTACTAGGAATCACAGGCAGAAACAAAGTCGGTCAAGAGCTGTTGCAGAGGTATCCACTAGTAAAGAGACTGCT
>NC_029772.3:13575576-13601671 GCF_000817695.3 Arachis duranensis | reverse complement strand
GCAGCTCGTTTTGTGTTAGCAGATAAAAGTATTATTACAGTGGCTGGAGTTGCTGAAGATGTATTACTGGGTATCAAAGGTCTCACTTTCCCCATTGGTTTTTACATCCTGGAGATGCCCCAGAATGACTTAGAGAAACCATCATCAATCCTACTCGGAAGACCTTTCTTGAAGACCTCGAAGTTCAAATTAGATGCTTTTGCAGGAACATACTCTTTTGAAATAGACGGCCGAGTAGTAAGCTTCAATCTGAATGGAGTCATGATACATCCTCCAGAAGATCATTCTATCTTCCAGTGTGACATCATAGATGAGACCATAGCTGAAGTTCACCAGGAGGAGTTTGAAAAGAAGTACGTAGGACAAGGTCCGAGTGTGGGGAATTTTGAGGACAATGAAAGTACTCTGCCACTGCCACCAGCTTCAGACAATCCATAGCCTGACCATGAACAGAAGTTAGAATTGAAACCCCTTCCTCCACACCTCAAATATGCTTACCTCGAGGACCAGCAGAAGTTTCCAATTATCATTGCATGGGACCTCACTTCTCCTCAGGAAGAGCAGTTACTTAGTGTGCTGAGGAAGCACAAGAAAGCAATTGGGTGGAGTTTAGCAGACATAGTAGGCATCAACCCTCAAGTTTGTGAGCACATGATATTTTTAGAAGAAGGAGCAAGACCTGTTCGTCAACCCCAAAGAAGACTGAACCCCACTATTTTAGAGGTTGTCAAGAAGGAAGTGACCAGACTATTAGAGGCATGTATTATCTACCACATCTCAGACAGTGAATGGGTGAGCCCAGTACAAGTGGTGCCCAAGAAGTCTGGAGTCACTACCGTGAAGAATGAGCATGGAGAGCTCATAGCAACCAGAGTACAGAATACCTGGAGGGTCTGCATTGATTACAGACGTCTCAACCAAGCTACTCGTAAGGATCACTACCTCCTTCCATTCATTGATCAAATGCTGGATCGCCTGTCAGGTAAATCACATTATTGCTTTTTAGATGGTTACACAGGCTATTTTCAGATTCATATAGCTCTTGAGGATCAGGAAAAGACTACTTTTACATGTCCCTTTGGGACTTATGCTTACAAAAGAATGCCTTTTGGCCTTTGCAATGCACCAGCTACCTTCTAGAGGTGCATGATGAGTCTTTTCTCTGATCTTATTGAGGACTGTATGGAGGTTTTTATGGATGATTTTAGCGTTTATGGTGATTCTTTTAACCTTTGCTTGGATAGTTTATCTAGAGTATTAGATAGATGTGTCAGTACCAACCTTGTATTGAATTTTGAAAAATGTCATTTTATGGTTAAACAAGGAATCGTATTAGGACATGTTGTATCTAATACTAGCATTTCTGTAGATCCAGCAAAGGTGGATGTTATTTATAGTTTGCCTTACCCCTCTTCTGTGAGGAAAATCCGTTTGTTTCTTGGACATGCAGGTTTTTACCAAAGATTCATTAAGGACTTTAGTAAGGTAGCACTTCCCCTATCCAGATTACTGCAGAAAGATATTGAGTTCGAGTTCAGTGAGGATTGCAAACAAGCATTTGACAAGCTGAAAATCGCCCTGACTTAAGCTCCAATTGTGAGAGGACCAGACTGGAGCCAGCCGTTTGAAATCATGTGCGATGCTTCCAACCATGCAGTAGGAGCATCGCTGGCTCAGCGTGAAGGTAAGGATCATTTTATTATTGCTTATGCGTCTAAGACTTTAGACACTGCCCAGTCTAATTATACTACTATTGAGAAAGAGCTTCCTGCTATTGTTTTTGCTCTGGATAAATTCCGAGCTTATTTACTTGGTACTAGAGTAGTAGTGTATTCGGACCATGCAGCTTTAAAATATCTATTGGCTAAAAAGGAGTCCAAACCAAGGCTCATACGTTGGATACTGCTATTACAAGAATTTGATTTAGAAATAAAGGATAGGAGTGGTAACCAGAATCTAGTGGCAGACCACTTGAGTCGCCTTGAGCACATTAAGGATGATTCTACTCCTATAGACGATAATTTTCCATTTGATAACCTGCAAGCAGTATCTGAAGTAGTCCCTTGGTACGCACATGTAGCTAATTATCTAGTTAGCCGCACATTTCCTCCACACTTTTCTAAGCATCAAAAGGACAAGCTGAAAAGTGAGTCTAAATATTATATATGGGATGACCCATATTTATGGAGATATGGCACTGATCAGGTAATTAGACGTTGTGTGCCTCAATCAGAATTCCAGCCCATTTTAGAGGCATGTCACTCATCTGAGAGTGGAGGATATTTTGGCCCTCAAAGAACAGCTAGAAAGATCTTAGACTGTGGATTCTGGTGGCCTACTCTTTTTAGAGACGCTGCTGAGTTTTGTAACCCCTAAACCCACCGCAAGGAAAGGAACGAAGAGATCATTAGTGACAGAGCCTTCTTCAACTGCAGTCAAGTCCTCAACAAAAAGATTTAAAAGGATTATCAAGGTTGATGAAAAGGAAAGAGCCTTCCCAGCAAAGGACACTGCACGATTCCCAAATCGCTACTGTGAGCAGATGTTTCTTATTCTGGCAGCTCGAAATTACAACAATGAACACCTTCTTATCCTTCCGCCTCGTATTGCTGAATTTGTTGAGCCACAAATTGCACAAAGACATTGGGATTCTTACAGACACAGCCACGACAGGTTAATCTTTCTTGGGTTGTTGAGTTCTACTCCAACTTCCACCTGCCAACTCTGTAGTCCGTTTATTTATGCCAGAAGCAAGTCCCCATTATAGAAGAGGCCATTCAGCAAGCCTTAGATCTCCCCCCTGCTCCAGAAGGATTGGACGCTTTTCAGAAAGCCGCGATCAAGCACCAGGCATACACCTTTGACTGGGACGCTGTTCTCAGAGTTATCGCTCGATCTGGCAGTAAATGGATCTTCGGATACCATCGTTCCCATCCTAAGGGAATCTCGGCTTCCGCACTCACCTTAGAAGCTCATGTATGGGCACAGATTATGTCCCATTACGTCTTTCCGAGTACTCATGAGTCCTCCTTCACGACAGACATGGTCATTCTACTATAGTACATCCTCACAGACCAGCCTCTTAATTTACCAAGACATATCCGGAATGCTATGGAACATGTGCAGATCACGTGCAACCTACCTTTCCCCGCATTGGTCTCTGATTTTATCTCAGCCGCCGGAGTATCCTACAGAGCTGGAGACACCAAAGCCATTCTTCCACGAGATGATTAGTATGTCCCTAACGGGAGATTTCTCAGGCCACAACTTGCCACTACCAGCCAGTCCACAGAGGATGCTGCAGCTCGTCCACCATCTACTAGTCAGCTGCTGCACCAAATCCTGAAGCGATTGGACCAACAAGAAAAGAAAACAAAGCTCCGAGAGCGCCGTAACTACCGCCGTTTTAAATACCTCAAGGAGCTACTTACAGGCAATCACCGACCCAATGACGATCCAGGCACTCCGGACTCCACTTTTTTCACCAGCACACGGAGCCACTACGGTCCTGACTGTGGAGACACTGCCACCAGCCCACCACTGTTCCTGACAGATGGCACCGAGGACGGTGCAAATCCTTAAGTGTGGGGAGGTCGGTCAATACCTGACTTCCGGAGGTAATTTCTCTTCCCTAGCACCAATAAATTAGGATATTTTAGTTAGATTTTCTTTCTTTTATAGAATAGGATAAATTGCATAGTAATAGGTTAGTTGCATGCATGTTCTACTTGATTGAAAAGACAATAAGTTTCTTCTAAGACTCTATCTTTGGAACAAAATTTCACTAATTTTAATTATAATTTTTTTTATGATAAATCTGCTTGAAGTTATATTTGGAACATGATTTTTGAGCTAAAGAACACACAACCTGTGAAGATTTGAGCCTTTATGCATGGTTACATTATTTAACCATAATTACTTTCTATATTTTACCACATTACTAGCCTTAAGCGGAAAAAAAAACAATTGTATATCCCAAATTGAATCTTTGGTTAGCTTAAGATAGAATTGTGTATGCTAGTTAAGTATGGAAAATTGTGGGAACAAAAGTTATTAAGAGAATGTGTCATAATAATACAATGGGAATTTGGATACCTACTCATGTGAAACTATAAGAATTAAAAATCTATGTGCATTAATAAGCTATGTTTATTTTTATGTCTATATTAAAAAAATCAATAAATAAATAAGGGGACAAAATTACCCCAATGCTGAATTAAGAATTCAAAAATCAATGCACATATGATAAAAATTAAAAAAAAATTTGATACATGAGTATGGAATGTAAAAGGGAATTCTGGGTAGCTAGGTAAGAATTCTAAGGTTATATAAAATATATAGGTTGGGTTAAAGCTTGGGTTAATTAAAGATTCAATTTATAAGATCACTTAACCATATATGTATCCCTACCCTTACATTGGCCCCATTACAACCTTGAAAAGACCTCATGATGTTTGCATTGGCATATTAACTGTTGTTGATTGGTTAGGAGAAGAACAAAAGTTAGAGAGCATGATTAGAGAAGGATAGAGTGATTACCCTATACACTAGAGAGATTAGAGCGTACATACATCATCAATGAGGGTTCAATGCTTGAATTTTCATGTTCCCTGCTTTCATGAGCTATCTTCTTGCACTTTTATCTGTCTTACTGTATAATGATAGAATTAGTGGAATTTGATTTGTAATTGTTTTGAAGAGCTTATTTACTTTTGATCAAGTGGGCAAGAATCATATAGTTGCATTCATATATATAGGTTACATTGCATTGCATGAGTTTCTACATGTTCATACTTATTTATCTTATCTCCTTCAGTTAAGCATGAGGACATGCTAATGTTTAAGTATGGGGAGGTTGATAAACCACTATTTTATGGTTTATATTGTGTTTAATTGTGTGGTTTTATCATTATCCTTACCCACTTATTCATTAATTTAGCATGCATTTATATTTCCTTCCTGAAATTATTATATGATTGAAAACTGCTTCCTAGAGACTTTTAATTATGCATTTTAATTCTCCTTTATTCCATTCGATGCCGTAATATGTGTGTTAAGTGTTTCAGGCTTTATAGGGCATGAATGAGTTGGAGATTGGAAAGGAAGCTAGCAAAAATGGAAGGAACATGAGAAAGTGAGGAGATAACCAGCGAGAAGTGACGTGGCCGCATGGCTCACGCGTTCACGTCGAAAGAGGAGAAATCGCAGTGACGCGGTCGCATGGCTCACACGACCGCGCGGATTGGAAAAGCACAAGTGACGCGGAAGCGTGGACGACGCGAACGCATGGCAGGAAAAAATGCGAATGACGCATCCGCATGGATGACGCGATCGCGTGACGTGCGCAATCTGCATAATCTGCAGAATTCGCTGGTGGGCGATTTTGGACCCTATTTTGACCCAGAGAACATGCAGAAACCAGGGACAACAATTCATTCTACACAGTTTTAGTTTTAGATCTAGTTTTTACTCCTCCTCTAGGTTTTTCTCTCTACACATTCATAGTTCTTAGGATTTTATTTTTCTACCACTTTTTGCATTGGGATACTGAGAAGAGTTATTACCTCATCAAGACTTCATCATTCTAGTTCATTTTCTTTACTTGGCTTTACTCTTCCATGTCCTTTGCTTTGTTTAATTTTACCATTGGAATATTTTTAGGATTATTTAATACAAGGATACTTTTATTTTTAATTGATTATTTTGATTTTTATTTACAATGTCTTTCTTTAATTCCTTTTCATATGTTATGAATTTTACATTCACAATGAGCGAGTAGTTCCCTAACTTGATGGGGAGTTGATTGAAAGTAACCATTGAGTTGGAAAGTTTAAAAGAAAGATTGTAATTGGGTTTATTGTTGGATTGCTTTCCAACTAATCAACTCCCAGTCAAGGCTTTTATTTACATTATTCAAATTCTCCAATTTAATTTCCTGTTTACTCAACTCAAACCTTTTTGAAAACATCTGATTAATAAAATAGCACATTTTTCTTCAACTCATTGGGAGACGACCTAGGATTCATACTCCCAGTATTTTAATTTTAAATTTCTGTGACACCTTTCTAAATTGATAAGTGGATTTCTGGCGAGTTAAGAACTATACTTGCAACGTATATATTTTAATAATTTTTAATTCCCCAATTTCTGCCCGCATCAATGTTATCTAAATTGTCTGCTAAATCAATCTCTTCCCCATCTAGACTGTCATTAACTATTTCGTCTGATTATTCAGCTAACAGTGAAAATATCAATTCGTATACAAATAGTATAATCAGCAAAAACCAATAACTTCCAAGTCATTAGATAGTAATGTAGAAAAAGAAAAAGGTACATTATTTTGCTAACACAGGCTTCAAAACTAAACAACGATAAACAACGATTACCATATTCCTTGTTGACAGTTTGGGCAGATTTTTTTGGAAAGAAGCTCTGTAATGTGCAATTCTATAAATTTCATTTCCTCATGTGGTGCAATATCCAACTCAACCTCATGTTTGTTTATAAAACGCATCTATATAATAAAATGGATAGTTCATTATCTTTTTCGGTCAACATTGTGTCTTTAGGAAGAGCTTTCTATATTATATTTTTTTTTACCTTCAATTCAGCAAGTATGTTTCAGAGCTCTTTCCAGACGCACATGTCACAAAAATATATCCAAATTTTTCTCGTACATTGATCCTCATTCATAAAGTTCCTACAAATATTAATGTTGACATTGCAATTATTAGTGCAACAAGAATGTTAGCATATGTCAATTTAACATATGCTTTGATCAAATATAGTTTAAGACAATTTTAACAGGGTATGGTTGATGAACAAACCTGCATGACAGTTTCGTTAGCCATTTTCAAGTATTGGTTGAAACAAGAGTGTCTTGAAATAGCCTCCAACCAACCCCTGACATTCACTTTGCGAAACCATATATTTCTAGTAACAGAAATCGCATGTTCTAATGAAGAGAATGGAGAGGCCATAGCCATCTTTTTAGCGAATATTGTGCTTGCACGGCATGATGAAAAGTCCTCCATTTTCGGAAGCCCTGTTATGCTATCGTTTTATGTGCAGTAATATTTAGTATTAATAACAACATTAGCATTGATTATAACTAATAGATTGCATGATTATCATAAGAACGACATTAAGAATAACAACAATAGTAACGAAATTAATACTTCATTGTAAGCTAACTATTTCTAAAAAAATTAATAAAAAGAAGTGTTTTATTTATTAAAACCAATAATTCAGTCAAGATTTAATAGAATTCTGAAAACACCAATCGTGATATAACTATCAATCTATATACTCCATGAACATTATTAAACACATTAAGTATAAAAAGACTCATGTTAACAATTGTTGACATTAACCCTAGTTCTATTATTCAATCTCGTCAATATTTTCAGATGCATTGTCTGCGGGGTCTTCTACATTATCATCCCTTATCAACTGTAATTCTCTAATGTCACCTGCCGATGAGATATTCAACCTTGGTTATGGAGAAAAACCAACTTCAGCTTTTGCATTCTCTTCTCCCATGTCATACAAGTCTCGTGGCTTGACATGAACCACTACACTCCATTATTTATCTACTTTATCATCCACATAGTATACAAGATGAGCCTCTGATGCCAATATGTATGGCTCATGGTCCTCTTGATCACCGGTGTGTATCGAACGAGAGAAGTTAACACTAGTAAGACCCAAATGATCTTGTTTTATGCCTCTACTAGTAGTCATATCTGCCCAAACACACTTGAACAACATGACTGAGAATTGACAACTGTAATTCAACTCAATTATGTCTTCTATTTTGTCATAGGATGAAATGTTACCAACAACCACTTTTTGTCACACATGCTCGCATAACTTCGTGTATTAGACGAGACATATACTCCACTATTTTGGGTTTTTATCCCTTCCTCTTTTGCCATAGTTCTAAACTTATACCCGTTAACATTGTATGCCCCATAACGTGTTTCTTGAAGCATCGGTCCACAAGCAAGCCATTTAATCTCGTTTGGATACTAAGTGCTCTCCGTTGGAACCTGTTACCATATAACAACCATTCTAAATTTTATCAAAGGTTGTTTTATTCTAGTAAATGTTTTATGCATTCAAGGTAATTGGCATAACGCATACTCTTTGCTAACCTCTTGCTTGAACCATTGAACAAACTTCTTGTGGACAATGCTGTCAATTTTTTATTGTTACCTTATTTGATCTCGTATCATTCTCTTTGTTTTTTCTCTAAATGAACTATATGAAATTGTCTAACATTATTCGCAAATAGTGCACGGGTAGAAAGATCTATATTCGACATTTGAAATATAACATAAGATTACTTACTCAATAAAGTCAGAAACAGCCTCACAGTTGACTAGCACGTGATGATGTGCTTGATGTCATTCCATTTGACTTAGCTTAAAATATGTTACACCCCCCAACGTCTTTCCAACTTTCAGGAACATGGTTTCACAGGCATTAGGGACTACTCCTCTAGGTTCATCGTCAACTCACACCGGTCAATTCATTATAGTCTTAATGTTATCCAGATATCTAGAGCAGAAAGTTAGAATTTCCTCAAATAAGTATCCCTGTCCAATTGAGCCTTTTGCTTGAGCCCTATTGCGCACATACTGCTTCAAACGACCCAAATACCTTTCAAATAAAACCAATTTATACGGTTAGTATCATAAAAGGTTCAACCGCATGTTTTAAATAGCGTTATATAGAAACTAACCTCTCTATTGGGTACATCCAACGATAATGTACACGATAAGGTATACCATGATTGTGAAGAATGAAGGAGGAAAAATTATTTCCATACAACACAAGGTATGAGCAACATGATTTTGGAGTTCATTAAGTTGTAGAGAGTTAATGGCTTTTCCACAAAGTGCTCGAAAAAATGGTGAAAGATCAGCAATCACGGTGTCCATGGGGGTAGGCACTGCATTCTTAACCAGAATTAGAAGTAAGTGTTCCATCAGAATGTGATAATCATGACTTTTCAACCCAATTAACTTCGCTGTCGCAGGTCAACAATACGCGTAATCTTGCTAGCATAACCATCTGGAAAGACAAATTTTTGGAGAGTCTTCAGAAATATATCTTTCTGTGAATTTGACATGGTAAATATTACAGAAGGATATTTTCCACTATCGCGCGGCCACAACTCTGGCCTTATGCCCATGCATTGTAAATCCTTTCGACCTTTCAAATTGTCCTTTGACTTGCCACTGTCATTTAATACAAACTACATTATCACATACATTTTTCTCTATGTACATTACATCAAGGTTATGACGCAGCATGTTATCTTTCCAGTATGGGATGTCAAAAAAAACACTCTTCTTCTTCTAGTTTAAGTCACCTTGGTTGACATCTTCACCACTGCATCTTTTATGCCCTATCACGTTTGTAATCTTTTCGAATGACACGTGAATATTTGATTGTTGCCTCAAGATATCTGTTCTAGACAACATCTTTGGGGGATCCCCGTTCTCTACCTGGCCGTCAAATTTTACATGGTCCTGCCTAAATTTATGTCCCTAACTTACAAATCGACGATAACCCATAAAACAATATTTTTGACTAAATGTGAGTCGTTGTGCCTTATCATCCAAATTATAGGTAGGACATGCCAAGCCGCTATGCGTATTCTACCCAGATAAGTTTTTCAATCTTGGAATATTGCTAATAGTCCACATCAATGCCGCAAACATCTTGAAAGTGCATTGCTTATTAGCATCGTAGGTTTCAATGCCGTCCCATAGTTGCTTCAACTCATCAATCAAGGGCTGTAGTTAAATATCTATATCATTATCTGGTATTTTAGGCCCAGAAATAATTATGGATAGAATGAAAGAGGTCTGATTCATACAAAACCATAGAAAAAAGTTGTACGAGATAAGAATCACCGGCCAAATAGAATACTTTGTGCTCATGTTTCCGAAATGATTAAATCCATCTGTAGCCAAATAATTATATGATCAATTATATTTATCTTGATAGAAAAATAATTAAATTATAAAAATTAATTGACTTTAAATTTAAAATTAGAAAAAATTTAATTACAAACTAAAAAGCGTTAGCATGGCACATAAAATTAATAGAGATGAACATAATCAACGGAGGTCATACACTTCATAATAATTAGTTAGAATGCAAAAAACATGTACTACCAATGTTAACAAAAAATTATGAAGAAGATAATCAAATTATTTTCAAATAGATAAATAAAATATAAAAAATATTAATAAGAGAATTAATTTTTCAAAAGGATATTAGCATAAGTTAATAGTGAAAAATATACTCGCACATGCAGAATGATTTTGGCATTTAAAATTAACACATGTACCTGGGTGAATGTGATAACACAACAAAAAAAGATAAATGAGAAGTAATAGATGTTGATTTTAAGGAATAAAACTTGAGAAGAAGACTATATTTCATAATAAGATTTTGTCTGTTTGTAGAAGAGTATAGATATATTTATATAACCTTTGAATAATAAAAAATATAACTGTACAAATTTGGATTCAGATTCAAATAAAATAATAACAATAAACATTAAAAAAATAACATTTAAAAAAGTTTAAATTTGTTGTTTAAGCATTCAAAATTTTGACAATTAAAATAAATTTACTAAGAAGATAAAATAATAAATATGACCATCGAAGAATCCAAATCAATTTATTAGAAGTAGTTACATGTTATATATGCAACTTAATTAAGAAAAAAAATATGCATTATATATTATGATGAAGGATAATCAATTTACACATATATTTTATAATTGTTTCATTTAGTATAACGGTTCAAGACAGGCTCAAGATTACAGGGAGGATTTTTGTCACAAATCCAAATTTTTAGCTTTTAGCTTTCACCCACGTTTATACCCTTCAGCAAACACTATTTTACCTAAAACCCTAACTTAAGCCAAACCACCTTCACCTCACATTCCAACGCCATTTGTTGGGTCCGCAAGCCTCCCGCTCTTGTCGTACCATTGCGCCATACTCTCTTCTATAGTCTACGATGCACGCTTCTGCTATTTTGTTCCTCCTCTTATTGCAGATTGGGTTCGTGTTTCGTTGACCAGAGTAATACGCTCCTTGTGCTCGTGATTCCTCTTGACTGGAACTTGTATAAAGTCTTCCATTGTCTCCGGATTGCTTTGGTCCTTGTTGAGATCACTCCTTTACTGTCTTTGTGGTGAGTTATTCTATCATTATTAACTTTCCAATTTAGTAAAGGAATATTAGTGTTGAATATATATCAAAATTAAAAATTTAATAGTCATTACTTTTTTATTTTATTGTTTTATTATACAAAATTTAAGTGCTTAAGAAATTAATTGTATATTTATTAAAGCCTATGACAATTGATACTACGCGTAATGTTAGACTTATGAGATATTGGAGAGTCAAGGAATTTAGTTAATCCATTGAAATTGATAAAAGTTTCTAGCTATCTTATGTATCTTTTGATTAAATTCATTTTCTATTTTTAGTTAATTAAGTTCGGTAAATTATTGACTAATATTAAATATATTAACTTTATTTTCAATATTTTTTTAATATTTGTTATATTAACCAAATATTTTTAAATCTGATAAAAATTGTATGTTAAAAGAAAAAAAAAAACAATTATGGTAAGTAATTTAATGGCCTAAAGCAATATTACTATAAACAGAGTATGGTGGCAATACTGCACTAGTGCTACTCTAGTTGACAACCCTTTCTTAACTAACTTGGATTGCACTCTTTGAATCCCTTTTTTTTTCAAAAACTTCTCATTCGATTTAAACCCTTGTTAGAAAAAAGAAGAAATAAAATTCTAAGAATAATTGGTTCAGTTCTGTTGAGTCAACTTGTTAGGCTTTATTTAGTACCTATATTAAAATAATGTTAAGATTGTAACCTCAAGTTGTTGAAGATGACAACAATGATTCTGGTCCCTCACAAGCCTACTTATTGACCCAATTTCTGTCAACCCAAGAAGAACCTTGATTTTCATTATTGTTTGACCATAAATGCTTTCAATGAACAATCCAAATGATTTAGTCTACATGTTCGAATAAGTATCTTAGGGAGCTCATCTTGTGTGTTCCCTTGCGTAGTTTTCATTTTGTCAAATCTATGATATCGATGACCACTACCTACTTTAGATATTGTTTACTCTGTTTTGAAAAAGGACGCATTGAAGTAAGAATTGGTGCTGTGTATTTACTTCCAAGTATTCATTGTATTTTGCTATGTAATCTTAATAATTTGATTGCACATGTTTCATGATAGATGTGATTTTTAGTCAAGGCATGTAATTTGTTTAGTTACATTTAAATTTTAAAATTATTCCCCTTTTATTATTGGTTTTTTTGTAGATTTTACTCTCTAATAAGTATTACTAGTTTGTGTGAAGGTTTGAAAATATGCCTAGGAAACCACAGTATAGCTGTATCCCCGATGCCGGCACTACTGACAAAACTCAGCATATCAATGCTCAGACATTTGAAAAAAATAGATCATTTCGTCCACCGCGTATTGAAACACGGCTAGTTCCATCAACTCAAAAAGATCCCAATGAAGATTCTGCAAGATGCAAAAAAACTGACCATGTTGCTGAGCCTGCCCAAATATCGTCAGATGATGAAGATTATGATCCCGGGGCTAATGAGGTTGACTCATGGGATGATTACGTTGATAACTTATATGCCAAAGAAGAACCTGTACGCCGTAACAAGTCCAACGGTCGCAAGGATACAAATTATTGGAGTGTTGTTGTAAGCGATAAAATTTTTTTCTATAGCCTTGATTATTTAATTATAATTGGTTGACTTTGGTATTCTATTTAATTTTTAGGCAACGATAATGCAACTAAACTTTGTAATTTGTTTCTTAGACGATGACGTCACAAGAACGATGAATTTGAGCGTCAAAGAGGCTATAGTACTTTCTCCTGGTAGACAAATCATTCTGGAGTTTTAATACAGAGATGCAAGCTATCGGTTAGGCAGCAGGATTATTAAGTGGACTTCTAGGGAGTTTGGGTGCTGACTTTCAACATTTTTCCATTAATGAAGAGAGTTGGAAGACAATGGACAATGCTCTGAAAGAATATGCATACGACACAGTTAAGGTATAATAATAAAATTCGTAGCTTATTATGTTATGTAAAATTAGATTAAATTCCTTATTTTTCCCTTTGTTGACATGCATCGCATTATGTCTCAAATTTTTAGCGGACTTTTCTGTATGAGGAGGATGACAACAGAAAAAAAAGCGGGTAATGATTCAAAGACTAGGAAAAATCTGGAAGGAAGCAAGAAACAACTTATATCACAAGTGTTATGACGAGAGAAAGAGTTTAGAAGAAAATGCTAATCAGAAACCATCAGGAATAAATGCATAGCAGTGGAAATGGTTTCTTAACTATCATTTGAAGGAATCTATGAAGGTAATTAACATTGAATTCATACTCCATTTATTGTTGCAATTTTAAATATTTTGAATAACTGAATAAAACGATTGATTGAAAGTGATAAAATTAAAAAGCCAAAATACTAGTCCAATAAGTTTTCAACCCTAAAAAAAACCGGGGCACTATTAAGGGATCATTACTTTCTAAAATTCATTGCATGTTCAACTGTATTTGTGTCTTTATTTATAGAAAAAGTGTAGACAAAATGCTCTAAATCGGTCGAAGCAACTTTATACACATATTGGGAGCTCTAAGACAACAGTAAGGCTAAAGGATGAAGAGGTAATTATGTGTGTATTATCTTTCATACATTTTTTTGTAGTTTGTGATATTCTTTTGTAACACGCATGATTGTGTAAATATTTACTGTGGTTATAGGAGAAAAATAGCAAAAGCGCATTGGTAGATGATAGATGTTTATTATGACTCATAAAAAAGGGATGACTCGTATATGAATGATGATGCGCATGTTGTTGGAGTAGGTATTGGTTAAGAATGATTTACATCTCTTGCTCTCTTCATGTTGCTAACTTCGAAATCACAATAACCAAATTCTATTATGTCTGTAGAAAGCGATTGCGAATATCGAGAGCCAAGATGGTTTCTCGAAGGAGATTTTACTTACTGATTCGCTTGCATAAGTTCTTAGAGAGGAGCATTCAGAATGAGTTCGAGGGTTAGGTTTTGGACCATGTCTAACCACAATTATTCGTAATACTACACAACAATCAAATTCTGGAGTACAAATTAAGGAGTATCAGAGCGAGATTACAAAATTGAAGGTGGTGACAGTAGAACAAAAGGCGGATTACAGAATTGAAGATAGCAGCAGCAGAACATAAGGCAGAGACAGCAGAAGAGAAGGCAAAGAGACAGACCATGGAGAATCTAGTAAAATACATAATCCAACAGCAAGGAGATACTTTGCCACTCGAAATTGATGCACAGTTGAAGTCTTTGGAGAGTGGAGCAAAATAGAGATCTTATAACAATTTATTATGCTTTTTTGTTTCCTTTATAAACAGTGCACTTTGAGGACAAATTGATATTAAATATTTATTTTGTGATCTATATGCATCATTTGGAACACCTTAGCATTGTGTTTTACATCAAGTATTTTTTTTACTGTAATTGCAAACATAATAAGTTAAATTAATACGTAACATTTTAAAATTAAAAGATTTTTAAAAATTAAAAAAAATTTTAAAATTAAGAGATTTTTTAAATGTTGATTGTGATTTGAACCCAAAATTCAAGTAAACTATTGAACGCTGCAAAATCAAACTTTTTTAACTAAATTAAATAGCGACGGTTATCTAACCGCTGCGAATAGTGTCTCAATCAAATCCTAAAAAACAACAGCGGTTTCTAACTGGTGCAGAATGTTGTGGCCACTAAAAATAGTGTAGCAGCAGTTATTTCGGCGGTCAATAAAAACCGCCACTAAACGTTTACCGGCGCCATTAATATCAGCGGTTATTCAACCGTTGCAGAATGTTCAAACCGCCGTAATCTGAACTTTTAACCACCGCTATCTACCGCTCCTGTTGTAGCATGACGGTCGATGAAACCATGAAGACTCACCAAATGATATTGATGGTGTAAAATTAATTTGGCAAGTGCATTAAATCGTATCAAGTAATACTATGGAGAATGGATCGGATATTGTTTCCATAAGGATTAATAGACTGAGCAAACAATAATTAATTAATTACTACTAATTAGATAATTAAAATAAAGAAATCAGAGAGATTTCAAACATGTAACATGGGCAAAGTAAATAAGCAAAGTAATGAGATGAAAAACAATAATGATATGAATGTTAAGGTTTTGGAGATGTTCACTCTCTAGGAAAAGAAATTTTGGTTTATTTATTTCGAGGCATGTAGAGATCAATTTACGATAAATTATTAACAATCAAATTCCAATTTCTTGTCCATTCAATTTCTCTTTAACCCAAGTAATTTCTAATTCCTTGGTCAATTATTTAAGAAAAGAGGTTAAGTACAATTCTGATTTATATTTATATAAAATTCAAGAGTGATCCTAGTTTAAAATTATATATCGCTTATTCAAGCTAGTTCTAAACTAATTGAAGATTATGAGAATTATAAAGTCGCATACTTTTTTAAATACTATTCCGTGTTGAGTTTAAAAAGTCATGAGAAAGAGTTTTCAAACTAATTTCAATATTAAATTTTCCAAAGTAATACTAGAATTCAAAACGGAGTTAAAATATTTTCTAACAATTCTAATAATGAAATAGATCAAAGCATAAACCTCAAAATAAAACAAACATTTATATTAATAATTCATGAAAAGATAAAAAGAGCTCCTAATCTTAACAAAGGAGGATTGGTTGCTCATGGTGTAGAAAACAAAAATAGAAATTAAAATTCACATAAGCTAAGGTGGGATACACTCATAGTCCTTCAGTGGAATTCCTTAGAATTATTTATATTATAACCTAAACCTAACTTTTATATTCAAAACAGAATCAAATAAAATTTTTCATAATCAATCTAAACTAAAAGTGATATTCTCTTTGTAATTGAAATGCAAAGCTTGGCCATTGCTTGGGGTGAAATCATGGGCCTTGCAATTTGTCTTGAACTTGGGTGAAGTGGCGTGACACTTGGATGAAATATTAGACTTAGCATGGCACGCCCTTGTGGTGGCATCTCTCGAGACTTCCTGGGCTTTGGCTCGATGTGGCACCTGAAGTTGTTTGTGTGGCACGCCCATTCATGGAGGAGAGGCCGAAGGCATTGCACTTGGAATGCTTGGCTTGGCACGTCTTCGTGTGGAGGTTGAGGTTTGAACATGGTGTGACACTTGGGCATGGCGTGGAACGCCCTTGCTTTGGAGGACTCCCTGGAGGTATATTCATCCTGGCGTGGCACCCCATTGGGAGGCTGTGGCACACTTTTGTGCCTGGGAGGTAGCTTCTTGCTTGGCGTGGCACTCCATGGAGGGACATGGCACGCCATCTTCCATTAGTCCCTAGAGGTGGTTTTAAACTTGGATGGTTTTCTGGGAGTTGGCCCAGTGTGGCACTTGGAGTTTGGGTGTGCCACGCCATGCCTTGGCCCTCTTCGAAGGCGTTACACACCTGTTTTGGGCGTGACACGCCATGCCTTTTTTTTTCTTGGGGCACTGTTTTTACAAGATGAAAGATGCTTATTGTGCATGGCTCAAACTAAATCTCCACTATAGACATATGCATATCTTTTTGAAACTTTGGATGTTAGCTTTCTAACGCCGCTAGAACTGCCTCATTTGGACCTCTATAGCTTAAGTTATGCTCGCTTGAGTATGAAGAGGTCATAATTGACAACATTTACAAATTCTCTTCGAAGGTGTTGCACTTCTCTGGACTTCTCTACTTGTTCCTCTTTTTCTTTGACCTTGCTTAAAATCTTTTAACAATCTTCTAAATATATGAAAGCTCAAAACAACTCCACATAAAATCAATTAAGTGACAAGAATCTCAATTATGATGAGGAAATCACTAACTTTATTCAAAGGAATGATAAAGAAAAACAACTAAAGATTCTCATGTATCACAATACCAAACTTAAGATCTTACTTATCCCCAAGAAATAAAAGAATTATGCAAGGATCTTTTAAGTGAAGAAAGTTGAAGAATTGCTGAGTGATATCTCAGTGAGGTGATTAAGTGGCAGTGGGATTAATTCTGATTGATGTGCTCATTTATGGGGTTTTGGTGCTCATTTGGCTTCAATTGAAAGTCTTAGAACTTAGGACTTCTATCTTGATTATATTATAGAGGTCACTTTATAAAATTTTCCCTTGAAGACAACTTTCTCCCTTTCTTTCTTACTGTGATAGTTATTTTTTTTCTTATCGTTTTAGGGGGTATTTGCACTTGACTTGACTCTAAATGTTCTAAAATGAGTTTTCAATCGACACTCTTGAACCAGTTGGTTCAAGCTATCGAGTGTTGAAGCACCCTTTAAATTTACTTGCTCAAACCTCTCTCCTTGACACAGCAACACCACAAGCACTTAACTAAAAAATTCTTTGAGTTTTGTTTCTTTTTTTTCCTTCCCAGTCATTAGTGCCCAAAGTCGTGGGCCTTTCTCTTGTTCTTCATTTTCTTTTTTTTTCTTTTTCTTGCTAGTTCAAGGCTCTATAGATTTTTGAGATTCTCCATAATACTTCTCTAAAATTCATTCCCCTATCTCTAACCTCCTCATACAGGTTTTTACAAACATGTAATCTAATATATAATCGCACTATCAGACTCATACTTTCTTAATCTTACTTGCCCCAAAATTTAAAATTTTTTTTCAACTTTTCCATTCGAAATCTCTTTGTTAAATGTTTAAGGATATTGGTTACAAGTAATTTAAAAATGTAAGGTGATGTGAGGAGGAATAGAATCATGATTATCAACTAAAAACAGATACAAGATATGAGTAGTTAAAGATCAAAAGTAGAGTTACCTCCTTCTTGTATCCTTTTTGTTCTTCTATTCAATATTCCACGTAACCTCCAACACCAAACTAAGAGTGGTTGCTTGTTCTCAAACAACAAAGAAAAAACTTGGGTAGTGAAATTATGTTGAATGATCATGATTATTCAGAAAAGTAATGTATGCATGAGCATATATAAATAAACTAAATTAAACAAAAAAATACTAAGATAAAGGATACTGATGATTGGATTGCCTCCTAATAAGTGCTCTTTTAATGTCACTACCTTGACGTGTTGCTCTTGTTTATGGTAGAAATTGAACATGGTGCTTCAACTCCTCGCCTCTCACTATGAACTTGCATCATTTGTCTGATGGTGGATGGAATTATAATACTCTTGCACTAGTTTAAAATTCCTTCTGAAAAATCTCTTATTTTTCACCCTTTAGTCTTCTTTAGAGTCTTTTCTTCTTCCATACTTGATGATGCACACTTAATCTCACGAAGGGTCTTGTTGGTACCTAGAGAAGTAGTTTTGACAGTTGGAGTTGGGGATGGTGGCCTGTCCCTTTTTTTTTTCTTGATGGTTGTGTCTTCCCATAGATACTATCGTTGGTATTTCTCTTCTTCCCTTCAAGCATGAAATTGGAACTTTCAAAGGCTTTTCATTAGGAGATTTTTGAAGACTTGGATCAATTGAGTCAATCTTCATACATCTCTCTGTGTCATTCGAATGGTGCATGATCTTAAAGACATTAAAGACTAATTGCTCATCATGTACCTTCAACATGAGTTCTCCCTTTTTTACATCAATAAGGACTTTTCCAGTGGTTAGAAATAGTCTTCTTAGAATAATGGAAGCATTCTCATCCTCTTTCATGTCAAGGATTGCAAAGTCGGCTGGGAGAAGAAACTTTTCCACCTTGATCAAGATGTTCTCAACTACTCCATGTGCATACTTCAGTGGTCTATTCAGCATTTGTAGAGCTATCCCTGTTGGTTTAACCTCCTTTATTTATAGCTTCTTTATTACGGATAAAGGCATTAGATTGATGCTTCCCCTTAAGTCACACAGTGCTTTTTTAAAGGTGGTGCTCCTAATGGTGCATGATTCGGAAGCTCTTCGGATATTTCATCTTTCTTGGCAAGTCTCTTGGAATAATTGCACTATACTTCTTGGTCATAACCATTGTCTCATCTTCCTTTAAAGTCTTCTTCTTGAAAAGCAACTCTTTCATAAATTTAGTGTAGAGAAAAATTTGCTCCAAAACTTCTATAAAAGGAATATGGATTTAAAGTTTTCTAAACACCTCCAAAAATTTAGAGTATTGCTTTTCTTTATTCTCCTCCTTGAACCTTTGGAGAAATGGAATTCTTGGCTCATATTGCTCCATTGTCTCCTTCTCTTTTGGAGCGTAAGATTGTGCATTGTTCTTCTCCTTCTTTTGCTCTTCTTCTACTTCTAAGAGTGCTTCAACTTCCTCATTCTTTTTACTAGCTACTCTTTTATACTTTTGAAACTAATAACTTTACATTTTTTTTTTGGATTAATCTCTGTATCACCAAAAAATCCAACAGTAAAAATTTTACAGTTATCAAATAGTGCATTTTTTTGTTGAGCGTTACCTTTGAATTATTTTACCGATAAATTTAACGATAAATTTAATGCCATTAGATTGTTTATTCGTGTCAAAACTTACGGTTAAATTTTGGGATAGAATATCTAATTTGATGGTAATTTTTTTGTCTAAATAAAACATGATGGTAATCTCACGCAAAATCCAATGATAAATGTGTCAGTAATATCCCACGACAAATCCGACCATAATCAATAAATTTATTGTAGTGTATACTTGACAAAAGTGCCACTTTTGTACTCTCATAGACATTATAACTTACGTACCTTTATGTAGAAGTTACAACATATCAAGCGTGTTTAATTATAATTTTTTAATTGGTTTAGTTTTCTATAAATGAGGGTTAGGATTAGAAAAAGATATTGGATTCATTTGGCAAAATACTGTAAACATCTTAATTAATATTATGTTGATGCAAACAGATACAAAGGAAAAAACTAAATATTCCTTTTACATTTCTTTCCATCTTCATTTCATTTTCATTTGCTTTTTATTCTTTCTTTCACTTTTATTGGAACATTTAATTTGGAATTTTTGTGAAGTTAATATATTTATCTATATTTCAATACTTCTTCTCTCTTCTTTAGTTTTTCCATTAAAATTATCTTTGACTTGGCAATCCATAATGTTTAATAGCCAATCATCTAAATTGATGAATTGCAACAAATTTAGTATAATATTTTATGAAAATAGTGTGAAAATTACATTAACATAATAGGTTGTCATAAAATTCAAGTTAGAAAAGCGATGCGAATATTTATATTTCTAACACGTTTTCTTTTTGTTCTACGCTAGAATTTTTTTTTATAAATAAAGATTAAATTTTAAATTTTTATATTATATAAATTTTAATATTATATTTTAAAATTATTTTTTTTTAAATTTAAATTAATAAAAATATATATATATATAAAGACAAATATTCAGCAAATATAAAAAGATGTGTAAATCCTTGGTATTCTTCACACACATTTTATATCCTTTTTCGGTCTCTTTTTTGTCTAAAAAACAAAGCTGAATGGCCAGTAATAATCCATTCATAGTTGTGCTTCTTTATCCCAATTGTCGTATGAGAAATGGCGACAACGGGGTGACATTTGAGTGTCAGGATCCGATATTATTTCGCACTTTGCGTGTGAAGACATTGTGGATTTGAAGAGTTTGATATTGAGCAAGCTCGGTAGAACACAAGCGAGGGAAATCGGAAGGGTGGCGTATAGGTTGCTGTCACCCAAAGAAAATGGAGTCTTCTGGTTTCCACTATTCCGACTTCATGGGGACGAGCATGTATGACTGATGTTCGACATTCATGGGAGGATCATGTGTGAACAGGTAATGGAGCTGTCCACCGAGGTGGGTCACGATGGTAGTGGGGATTCCGTACATGAAACCTATGTGCAGGACGACTGATCTCTCGCACCACCACCCATTCATGTCGCGATTCCGAAGCATGAGGCAGAGGAGGGTGAGAAGGAGTCGGACGAGGATTACGTGGTGGACAGTGCGGACAATGAGTATTCTGATGGTAGCGATGAGAATGAGCTTATGCCGGAGACACCTGCAGGGGCTGTGCGGCACCATGTGCTACCTCCACCTCACCCGATTTCGGCACTATCAGCTGTGCCAAGTCACTATCACAGTCTAGATCTGGACGCCATGCATGAGAGGATCCCAGTTTCTAACACCTGTGGAGTGGATTAAACCCTAGACGGCGGTGTGGAGTTTCGGGTCGGACACAGGTTTAGAAGCCGAGAGGCGGTTTTTCAGGGTGTGAAGAAGTATAGTATTCGTAGGAGTGCTAACTGCTAAGTATCGGTTGATCGAGTCCGACCGGTTAAATTACCATGTGTAGTGCCGTCAAGCCGACAGTGGGCGTTAATAGAGCCTCCGTGTGGCCCTTCGTCAGAATCTCGGATACTGGCAAGTTCAAGTTTAATTGTGAATTTGAGTAGTTTTGTATGATATTTTATTTTGGTTATAGATGTTGTGTAAGAATAAATTTTTTGTTGTGATTAGGGAGGTTTTGAGGTTTGGTGGACCACACAGCTGTCTTGCACCCACTATGTCTCATGACCATCGTCAGTTAGATAGCAGTCTCATTTGCAGAGTCATATTGCCCTTGATTCAGTCCAACCCGTCTATCAGTATCCCGGTCTTGCAAGGTGCGGTCCAGGCAAACTATCACTTCAAACCCTCATACAGAAATGTATGGATGGCAAAGCAGAAGGCAATTTCACAGATCTACGGTGATTGGGAAGAGTCGTACAACAAGGTGTCGAAACTGCTTCAGGCACTACAGAGCTGTTTCTCCGGCACCACGGGAGATGAAACGTGTGCGTCTCTGGACGCCATCACTCCACCCAGTGATGGACCCAGAAAATTTTAGGAGTGGGGGCAAAAATATATACACTAAAATAAATTTTGTTGAATATTATCAATTATATAAAGATATAAAAATTAAAAAAAGTTAATGAACACTTTTATTCTTAAAATACTATTCATTATATATAATTTATAAAAAAATATTTTTTATTTCTAAAATTTGAACTTAAAATATTTTAATTAAATTATAGATAACTTGTTATCTTAAATAATTTTTTTATGCACATGTAATAATAAAAGACTGACTCAATTGACACATTAGCAACTAATGACACACTAATATTTATAATTTAAAACTAAAATTTTATATAAATACTAAAAAAATTAAATCTATATATATAGGTACATATAATAGAACAAAAGATAAAAAATAAGTAATAAAGATGAATAAATTGAGAATAAAATAAAATATATAAAGTCATGAAGAGAAATATTAGATTAATACCTAAACTATAATTGTTTGAATTAAAATTTACAATTGAAAATATAAAAAAAAAACAAAAAAATTGGATGATATATAAAATCATAGAAAGTTATATAAAAAAACATGGAGAATTTGAAATTTACTTTTTGATGAACAGAAATTGACTACTAGATAAGAAATAAAAAAATATTAAAAATATAAAAATAAAAAAAGAGTCTAAGGGAATAAAAGAGTGACGGTACAAAAATTAAATTTAATTAGGTTAAATAATAGTCAAAATAATAAAAAAAATACAAAAGTTAATTTAGAACTTTAGCCAATTGAATATAATTTATTTGTAGCGTGATCATTTAAAATTTAAAGTAGAGATACATTATTATATATAACTATCTTTTTTTTAAAAAAAATAAAAACCCAGTGGGGGCAAGTGCCCCCTCATGTCTCTTACTGGGTCTGTCCCTAGCTCCACCAATGTCGAAATCAGGGAATTGTCAAAAGTAAAATCCTGAGGGGTACGGTATCGTCGAATCTGGCCCCGGCCAAATACGGGACGATGGCGTCCGATGGAGGTAAAGTATGGTTCACTCGTCGGGGCAGTAGGAGGCAAGGCCTCTGAAAAATGATAAACAAAAAATTTTAGGCTTAAGAATACAATATTTTAACTTTCTAACGTACACATGTCTTTACATTACATATTCGATAATAGGCAAATCCTAATTACAGCATTATAAATACTAACAACATAGTACAGGAATAACAGATTTTCAAACTAATAATTATGTCATAGCAACCTAGTACAAGCGGATAGAGTTCTAAATTAAGCCTATAGACCTAACTCATAACTTATATACCAACGTTCCATATCTTCATGACTATTCTAACAATAGCAACAACATTAAATTTAACAACCGTAATAAAACTAACATCGAAATTGGCCACTCCGACATAATGTGTTGTCTCGTTTAGCCTGTTTATATCCTCACTATTCCCCACTTGGCGTGCCATCACCGCTTCAGTCACAGGTATAATCAGAAATGGTTAAAAGAGGAGAAAAATATGTTGAGAAAGTCAAACTGGAGTCTGGAACTAAGCTGTAAACGACTTTCATATATAGATACGTACGGGTTATATCTCGTTTACAGTGTAAACGAGATATACACATGTCACGCTGACGTGTCATATCTCGTTTATAGTGTAAACGAGATAACGTACATCTCGTAAAAATATTTATTTTGATTAATATTATATTTATTTTATTTATTAAAATAAAAAATCCCATGATGATCTCATATTTACTCTCATGTCCCATGTAATTTACTCGATTCATTAGAACCACATCTTTTTCTTTAAAAAGAAATAATAATAATCAGGCTGACAAAAACTTAGAAGACAACCTTAGCTTTTCCTAATTTAATTTTACCGTCTCTAGTAGTTTCTACCTTCTTTCTTCTTAGCCCCACTAATCACGTGCTGTTTGCTTTTCCCCTTTAAATACTAACAGCCCCGCTTTGCATCCGATCCCCAATCTTGTTCCTTAATACAATAATTATTAATTAATCTTTGGTCCTTAAGCGGCCATGGCCTCAGATTGCAACAAAGGGTTCGCAGACAGTTACATGTTGCTGAACCACGAAGACGCACACTTGGTTGACCTCGTTAAACTCTTGTTTTCGAAGAACGTGGGGAAGAGAAAGTTTGTTGATAGCCATGCAGGTGGAGATTATGAAGACAGCTTCGCGCACCGTTGGCTTATCTTTGTCTCTATCGTTCTCCAGAAACTGTTACAGTTTGTTGCGAAACCGTTAGCTTTCCTTGGAAACTGTATTGAGCGCTTCGTCAACTTGCTTCTTCTCAACGGTGGTTTCTTCTTCCTCATACTTAACTTTCTCAGGGGTTAGTTAATTACTTCTTTCAACTCATCTTCATACTCATATATCTTTTAATTTCCTGCTTTATTCTATTATTTTTAAACTCTCTGAATAAATTGAATTTTGACGTTTTAATTATGAAAAGATATAAACTAATTTGACTTTTTCTAATTGAAGATAGAATTAATTTTGTATAATTTTATCGAAAGTTTTTTTTGGGTAATTTGGTCAAACTAACAAAATTTTAATGTGCATCAAATTAGTTTATAGTTTTCAGGATTATAATTGTGTCTCCTTAATATTTTCACGGTCAAAATTATAATTTATTTTAAAAATGGAAAAATGGAAGAAGAGTTCAGGTGCAAACTAGAAACTATTAAGCACAATATAACTACTAACTAGACTAATTTGTGCTTAAGAAACTATTAATAATTTTTTTTACTAATTAAATGTGGTAGTTGGATAATCATTAGTTACACATACATTACTTTATAAGGACTTATAATTTTTTAATATCTGTCTCTTAAGAAAATTATTTTAAAATAGAAAGAATATAACTTTACAAATATTTGAAATCTTAAAAGTAAATAAATATTAAAATAAAGAGTAAAATATTATTTTGATCTTAATTTTGAATTAAATATTAATTTGATTCTTAATATTTTAATTGTCTTATTTTAGTCTCAAAAATTTTAAATAGACTGAACGTTGTTTCATATTTAAATTTAACACAAATAATTAGTATATTTAAAAACTAATGTAACATTCAATTTTAGTATATAAATAAAATTAATTGACCAATAATTATTAATATAAAAAATTTTGTTATTTGTTCAAGTTAAATTTAATGGTAGAATAATATTAAATTTATTTAAAATTAAAATAAAACGTTTGAAATATTAAGAACTAAATAAAAATTTAGTTCAAACATTAAATGATTAAAGACTAAAGTAGTACTTTATCTTAAAATAAAAAAAAATTGTTTAAAGAAAGTTTTGCTTCTTCTATTCGGATATCACTTTGAGGATTTCGCATTAACGCATCAGTCATTTTGTTTTATAAAGCCACAGTCAAAGCTTCAGATATTTAATTGTTGATAGTCCTGGTGCAAATCAATGTTAATTTGGAGTACTAGATCGGAGTGAGCTTAACTTAATAATTTTATAGTTCATACGTGCAGAAAAACGGTTTAACTGGAAGAAAAACTGACACAAAATATGTTTCACACGATATTATACAAAATTAATTATTAAAAGTTTTTTTTAAATAAGATGAATTAAAATAATTTTCGTGTATTAAATTAAATTAATCTAATAATTAATTTACTAATTCATTTAAATAAGTGTGTAAGATACTTAAAAAATCAAAGTAATTCTCGTAAAAAAGGTGTAAGAAATGGTGTGAACTCAATAACACCACACACAGGGACGGATCCAGAAATAGTATCATGGGCTAATAACATATATAATATTAAAAAATTATACAAAAAATTATATAATATAAAATATATTACAAAAATATATTGATAAAAAATATATTTTAAAGTACAAAAAATATGTATATACTTTTTATTAACGAAATGATCGATTCTTCGTTTCATAAAATTTATCGATAATAGAATTTGTGTCAAATTTTTTAACAATTTTCTTTTCAATATAGTTAAAAGACAATTAATAAGAAATTTATCTTTTATTTTGTTTCTGAATTATTCTTTACAATATTCATAGCTGAAAAAGAACTCTCAGTTGTAGTAGTTAAAATAGAAAAAATTAATAACAAATGAATCAAGAAAGACACTCATAAGAAGAAAAAATCTACTTTATGAGATTTAAAAAATTTTATTTAATAAAAAAATAT
>NC_029772.3:13499198-13575511 GCF_000817695.3 Arachis duranensis | reverse complement strand
TCAGATTCGGTAATCCTAATCTTGATCCTAATAGTACTAATTATTGTCATCTAGTCATTAATTTATTCATAGAGATACAGGGCTGACGCTGGAAGTAGCTTTCAGTATCTTTCAGCCAGCACTTAATACAATTTTTTTTCTTATTTATTAAAGTTTAATATATATCTAAGCTATGTGAAATTATATACTCTGTGCGGACAAAAATTAATTAAAATATATGGTTTAAGTAGTAACTTTTAACGGTACTACTTACACTTTATTCATATAAATAAATACTTTGGGGAAAACAGAATAGTTTCTGGTAGTTGATGTTCTATAAAACTTTTTGCTGCAAACAATTGTCTCTTGAAAATAGAAATTGGTATTCCAAAACTAGTCGTAGCGTTCATTAACTGGATTTTTTATTTTAATAAATAAAATAAATATAATATTTATCAAAATAAATAATTTTACGAATATTTATTGATTTAAATTTTTTTTGTTATATTTTATTTATATTGTTCAAGATGATTTTTCATGTAAGGCCCACATCGGTTGGGGAGGAGAACGAAGCATGTCTTATAAGGGTGTGGATACCTCTCCCTAGTATGACGCGTTTTGACGAGTGAGTGTGGGAGGTTTCGGCTATCATCCCTATCGTTCAAGACAAAACCGCAAGGCCTTGTGTGCCAAAGCGGACAATATCGTGCTAGCGGGTGGTTTGGGCTGTTACAGATGGTATCAGAGCCAGAACCCGGATCGATGTGCCAGCGAGGGCGCTAACGGGTGGTTTGGGCTATTACATAACGTATCTCGTTTACAGTATAAACGAGATATAACACATCAACGTGACACGTGTATATCTCGTTTACAGTAGTTTACACATTTCGTTACACTGTAAACGAGATAATAAAGGACAAATATTAAGTATCTATAAAAGAATGTGTAACCTTTGGTATTCTCCACACACATTTCATATCCTTTCTCTGTCTCGTTTTTTCACAAAAACAAAGCTGAATGGCCAGTAACAATTCATTCATAGTTGTGCTTGTTTATCCCAATTGTTGTATGAGAAATGGCGACAATGGGGTGATATTTGAGTGTCAGGATCCGATACGGTTTCGCACTCAGCGTGTGGAGACGTTGTCGGATTTGAAGAGTTTAATATTGAGCAAGCTCGGTGGTATACAAGCGATGGAGATGGGTAGGGTGGGTTATAGGTTGCTGGCACCCATGAGAACTAGAGTCTTCCAGTTTTGACTATTTCGACTTTACGGGGACGAGCATGTGCTATTGATGTTCGACATTCATGAGAGGATCATGTGTGAACAGGTAATAGAGCTGTCCGCCGAGGTGGGTCACAGTGGTAGTGAGAGTTTCGTACACGAAACCTATGTGCAGGACGACCGACCTCTCGCACCACCGTCCATTCAAGTCGCAATTCTGGAGCATGAGGCAGAGGAGGGTGAGGAGGAGTCGGACGAGGATTACGTGGCGAACAATGCGGACAATGAGTCTTTCGATGGTGGCGATGAGGATGAATTTGTGCTGGAGACACCTGCCGGGGCTGTGGCGCGCCATGTGCTGCCTCCACTTCACCCAATTTCGGTGCTATCGGCTGTGCCAAGTCACTATCACAGTCTAGATCTGGACGCCATGTATGAGAAGACCCCGGTTTCTGACACCTGTGAAGTGGATTACAACCTAGACGGCAGTGTAGAGTTTCGGGTTGGACACAGGTTCATAAGCTGAGAGGCAGTGCTTCAAGGTGTGAAGAACTACAGTATTCGCAGGAGTGCTGAGTACCGGGTGATCGAGTCCGGCCGGTTAAAGTACCATGTGCAGTGCCGTCAAGCTGGCAGTGGGTGTCAATGGAGCTTCTGTGTGACCTTTCGTCAGAATCTCGGTTACTGGTAAGTTCAAATTTAATTGTGAATTTGAGTACTTTTGTATGATATGTTATGTAGGTTAGAGATATAGTGTAAGCATAAATTTTTTGTTGTGATTAGGGAGGTTCGGAGGTTTAGTGGACCACATAGCTTTCTAGCACTCACCATGTCTCAAGATCATCGTCAATTAGATAGCAGTCTCATCTGCAGGGTCATATTGCCCTTGATTCAGTCCAATCCCTCTGTCAGTATTCCGGTCTTGCAAGGTGTGGTCTGGGCAAGCTATCACTTCAAACCCTCATACAGAAAGGTGTGGATGGCAAAGCAGAAGGCAATTGCACGGATCTACGGTGATTGGGAAGATTCGTACAATAAGGTGCCAAAACTGCTTTAGGCACTGCAGAGCTGTTTCTCCGGCACCATATGTGACCTACGCGTCAAACCGTACTACAATGGACACCTCATGGTGCGCGACTGCTGCATGTTCGACAAAGTATTTTGCGCTTTCCTGTCATATGTCGAGGCCTTCAAGCATTGCAAGCCGTTTGTATCCGTAGACGGCACGCATCTGTATGGCAAGTACGGTGGAGTGTTGCTTATTGCGGTGGCGCAAGACGGGAACAGCAACATACTGCCAATTGCTTTTGCCATTGTTGAGTCTGAGAGCACCGAGTCATGGTCATTCTTCCTTACAAATTTGAGGTGCCACGTCATCCCACACGATCCCGTAGCAACACAAGCTTCAGCGTGAAGGACTCCTTCCTCTACTTCGCCTGTTGTGTTACCACGGGAGGTCTGGCGTCGAGCAGCTGCTCAACCAATGCGCACGTCTCCGTATGGTACCACCTACCAAAGTCACGGAGGCACCCCCGACGGGGTTACCGTGTGCGTGTGGGCCTAGGTGGTACGCCACGTCCTGTCGGGTGATAGTGACCTCACCCCACGGGAGATGAAACATGTGCGTCTCTGGACGTCATCGCTCCACCAGTGCCGAAATCAGGGAATTGTCAAAAGTAAAATCCCTGAGGGGCATCGTGTTGCCAAATCCTGCCTCAGCCAGATACGGGACGATGGCGTCCGGTTGAGGTAAAGTATGGCTCACTCGCCGGGGCAGTAGGAGGCGAGGCCTCTGAAGAATGAAAAAAAATTAGCCTTAAGAATACAATATTTCAAATTTCTAGCCTACACGTCTCTACATTACATATTCGATAATAGGCAAATCCTAACTACAACGTTATAAATACTAACAACATAGCACAAGAATAACCGAGTTCCAAACTAATAATTATGTCATACCAACCTAACACAAGCGAATAGAATTCTAAATTTCTCCTGCAGACCTAACTCCTAATTCATATAACTACATTCCAGTTCTTCATGACTACGCTAACAACGACCACATCCTTAAATTAAACAAACATAACAAAACTAAGTTGGCCGCCTCAGTGTAATGTGTCATCTCGTTTAGCCTGTTGATATCTCCATCATTTTCCGCTTAGCGCGCCATCATCGATTCGGTCAAAGGTATAGTAAGAAATGGTTAAAAGCGGGGAGAAAGAGGTTGACAAAGTCAAACTGGGATCCGGAACTAAGCTGTAAACGACTTCTATATATAGACGCAGACAGGCCATATCTCGTTTACACTGTAAACGAGATACGTAAAAAATCATCTCGTTCACAGTGTACACGAGATATGACAAGGGAATTAAAATCGGTAAATACTCGTAAAATTATTTATTTTGGTAAATATTACATTTATTTTATTTATTAAAATAAAAAATAATTAACTAGAGACATAAAGTAGATGATTTAATTGTTTAGGTAAAAAAATTATTTGTAAATAACACGAGTTGGAATTAAAATGATTAGAGTTTAATTTTGATGCACTAATAGTGTAAAATGTTTGATACAGTCGTACAATCACATTATTTTTTTTGAATGACCATTTACACAGTCAATAAAAAAAGTATTTATTTTTATTAATGTAACGTTACGTAATTAAATGCACGTATAAAATTACTTTTTACACTGACAGTACATCAAAATAAAATTCTTAAAATAAAATGTTATTTGGTAAAAATTAGTATGTTGGAGAAGGTTAGGCTGATAACAAAATAGTTATATCTCTAGCTGTAATTATAAATTAATTTCTTGTATATTATGTTTAACATTTTTAATTAATCAATTAATGTCAAATTAAACTATAAACAGGGAAGGTGATTTTGCCTGATCGTAAATCAGCGAAGTATTTGTCTTTAATTGGAAGCTTAGACGCACGAGTTCAGTTGGATGCAGTAAAACGTGACGATTGCACATATTATGTTGCACTTTCAATGATGGCTGCCAAAGCTGCTTATGAGAATGCAGCGTTTGTCCAAGCTACCATTCAAGATGTTTGGAAGGTATATATTATGCATGTATGCAAAAATTTTGTATATCCTTCTTGTTTAATAAATCTTTAACTAGAATAAAATAATTTTTGAGAACTAATTCAAATTATTATAAGGGTATTTTAGCTTTTTTTACATCAATGCTAAAAGTTTAATTTAGTATCTTAATAAAATAAATGGTATTTCAGTCTTTTGAAATTAAATTCAAATTTATAAATTCTAATACAATTAAACATATTTATTACTGAAAATGTTTTTTAGTATTTTTAAATTTAATTTAAATTTTTAAATATTTCAAAACTAATCAAAAGGAAATGTTAGTTTTCTTTAAATCAAATTAAAATTTTTCATTTCCAATACAATCAAATCATCTTAATTAATCCTATAAAAGTATTTTATCTTTTCAAACATAATGCTAAAAAGATATTTTGGTCTTTTAAAATGAACTGAAAAAATATTTTAATCTTTTCAAAATAAAGTTTCATTTTCTGATACAATTGAAAATCTAAACTAAACCTAGAAGGATATTTTAGCATTTTCAATATTAATTGTAAAAAAAGGTATTTTTTGTCTATACAAATCAATTCAATGGGTATTTCAATTTTTTAAAGTGAAACTATGAAATAAATGAATATTTTAGAATAAAATAATATTTTTAAAAGTAATATTTTTTGTCTCTTAGAGTTAACTAAAAGTCTAAAAAGCCTATTATTATTATTATTATTATTATTATTATTAGGTTAATTCTATGATATATATGATTCGTCTTTGTGTGTTTTCGTGCAGATGGAATTTGTGGGGTGTTACAACTGCTGGAATGGTAAGAACTAAGAAACTTGTACCTACTAATACATTATAGCCTAACAAATAACACTATAAAACACTATTGATACACTTAGATAATTTTGACGCCGGAATAAAAATACGATTAATTAATAATTAATTGTGTATTTAAACTTTTTTAATTACCAAAGTATAAAAGAGAGCGTAGTAAATTCAATTACAGTCAATTTTATGTGAAGTTGATAGTTGAAAGCGGTTAAATAATTTAATTAATTTAACTAAATTTTTATCTAATAATTCTTAATTCACGTAAAATTGACTGTACTTGAGTTTTCACTGTCTTTTAAATATTAATGTATGACATTCATTTTGCAGAATATCAAGGAAAGGCAACAACACAAGTGTTAATTTTCTTGGATAAATATGAGGAGCGTGACACTTATGTTGTAGCCTTCAGAGGAACGGAACCCTTCAACGCCGACGACTGGTGCACGGACATCGACATCTCATGGTACGGAATCCCCGGGGTCGGAAGAATGCACGGCGGCTTCATGAAAGCGTTGGGGCTACAACAGAATGTGGGGTGGCCAAAGGAAATCCAACGAGACCAAAATCTTCCACCATTGGCATATTATCTTGTGCGGGACATCCTAAGAAAAGGGCTAAGTGAAAATGAGAAAGCAAAGTTCATAGTAACGGGTCATAGTTTGGGAGGTGCACTTGCAATTTTGTTTGGGACAATTTTGTTTTTGCAAGATGAGACATTGTTGCTGGAGAGGCTTGAAGGGATCTACACGTTTGGACAACCAAGAGTTGGAGATGAGGCGTATACGAGGTATATGAAGAAGAAATTGAAGGAACATTCTGTTATGTATTGTAGGTTTGTTTACAACAATGATATAGTTCCAAGGTTGCCGTACGATGACAAGGAAATGATGTTCAAGCACTTTGGCACATGTCTTTTCTTTAATTGGCGCTACAAACTCAAGGTAAGACAAATAGTGACCATCATAAATTCATAATTATGATTCTCTTTAGGCTGAAAACTTATTTACATTTGTCTGTATGTGAAGTTGATAGTTAAAAATCGTTAGATAATTTAACAAATTTAACTTATTGAGTATCAATTTTACATGAAGGCGATTATATATAAATCTTCACCTTCGCTTAATATTATTTTTGTTTGTGTAAAAAGAAATTAATTCTTAATCCCATTTTGGAAATACTTAAGTTTAAAATATAGATCTTTTAAATTGAAAAAATTGATTAAGTGATAAATTGAGAAGATAATCGCGGATAAATTTACAACTCCCACTGTATATAAGTTTTATTATCTTAATTTATTATTATTTAACTTTTTGAGTAATGATAGGAGAACCAACTCTTTTACAACCAATATGTACATCAGTTAACTTTTTAAAAATTATTTTATTTATTTTAAATTTTAGATCTTAAATCATAAATTCTCAATCTTAAATTCTATGTAGCTAAAGTTTGGAACTTTTTTAATTTTGTTTCTAAATTTTCTTTTCCTTGTTTATTAAAATTTTCAATTAGGTCTTTTGGCCAAGCTCAGCAAACATTAGGGACAAAATTCGAAAGAAAAAAGTTTGACCGACAATATTTTAAACTATTTCATGTTTTGGAGATAAAAAATTTACTTTATCTTAATTAAAAAATTGTAAAAAAGTAAAGTTAAAAAAATTATTCTAAGATTACCAATTTAGCATGATTCTTAATCTCTGTTTTTATCTTGAAGGTTCTTGAGGATGAACCGAACAAGAACTACTTTTCGCCATGGTGCATTATACCCATGGCAGTGCAGGCATTTTTGGAACTATTAAGGAGCTTTATAATTGCGTACATCAATGGACCTAACTATAGAGAAGGATGGTTTCTATTTGCTTTTAGGACCGTAGGCTTATTAATTCCAGGCTTACCTAATCATGGTCCCCAAGATTACCTTAATTCCACACTTTTGGGATCAATTGAAAAGCATTTGAAATTCGAGTAATGATAGGTATATATGTGTTTGTGTGTGTTAGATCTGGTTGTGTACTATATATGGATAATTTAGTGTTGAGTAATGATATGTTATGTATGTCAATAAATGCTGAGTATTTGTAAGATTCTACTTATGATGTAAGATATAATATAATTAAATTGTAATTGGGTATATTTCACTAGTACACATATGTACAGGTATATAAATTAACGTCTAATATTACTTAATAGATTTGGAAGAATCCTGATATGAAGCATGGAAATATTAGTGTTCATTCAATTATGGAATTTAGACGGGAGAAGAGTGTTGTGAATGAATATGATTCTGTATTATCAATGAATCACAATTACACAAGGCTGTGGTATATATATAGCCCACACGTCACTCCTCTATTAGAGCCAAGCACAGTAATTAACACAACCAGAAAACAGAAACTTAACCTACAAATAACTAATTTGCTTGCTGCCTAATAAGTAACTGCATTGTATGCTTTCTTTTCACATTCTTTATCTTTTGTTTCTTGAATTATTGGACCCTTATGCACATAAACTCGAGTAAATGATTAAATTCGCCTATGGAAATCACTTTTTTTTTATATTGATCTATGAAAGATTTTTTTTAATTAAATTTATTTTTTAAATATTTTAAATTGATCACATCAGTCGTTTTATGGCTTCGGTTGTTAATGGTATTATTAGAATTTGCTAATATGATACATTAAGTAACATTGCACAATATAACATTTTTAATTGGCTGCTTAACTTGATAAGTTTATATAATTAGATCAAATCAATTCCAAAAAAAAAATTTAATGACTTAAAGTCCTTTTCAATTTGGAGTTGTTTTAACAATTTTTATAAACTTATCATATTAGCAGTTAATTAGCACTACCAAGTGCGTGCTGTGTGATCGGTATAATGTCACTTAATATATCACATTAATAAATTTTAACACCATTAGCAATTGAAATAATAGAAAAACTAATATGACTAACATAAATTTTGAAGGACAAATTTAATTAAGACCCCTCCCATTCCCTCCCCCTAAATTCATGGTGATCCTTGGAATAACCTTGAATTTGTGTCAATATCTTTCAAAAGGATCAAGGGAAACTAGTTTTTTAAATATGTAAGCAATTTAATTTGGTATTGGAATACAAATAATTTCGAGCTTATTTCGGTTTACTCTTCCTCTTACAAAGTGAAAATCTAAGTTAGTATTTTGTTTAACTATAAAAAATGAGGTTGCTATCAACAAAACAACACTTGTGCCATCATAGAAGATTGTTGGAGTAATTAATGCTTGAACTCGCTACACTTGAAGTAAATTTTGAAGCCAAATCAACTATGTTGGTTATCTGTAACTAATAGAAGGAGAGGTTGAATCTTGACCTTCTTTTTGTTTTGCTTTCAACCTTGAGTTTAGTTGAGATACTGAGTAGAAAACAGGAGAGACTTTAGTTTTGTCTCTTGAAGTGGTAGGAGTCAAAACTGAGTAACGTGTAAGGAGTGTTATAAAAAAGCTTCACTGGATAGTAGAATCAGGAGATACTACTGTTTCGTCTCCTTTAATGCAAACAGAAACAGAAAAGAGAAAGGATAATAACACACAGATATATCCTAGTTCAATTATTCAGTGCAATGTAGCCTACATCCAGTCTTCATCACAACAGTGACAGAATTTTACTATCTTTCAACAAAGTTGCATTCACTAATTCTCCCTAGGATTCTAACTAATCCTATCTCGGACAAATCCAGTTTCTAATCCAAATTAGACTTGACTAGGAACTCACCGTAACTTTTTAACAGCAAAGTGCTAACCCAATTTGAAGGAAAATCCTCTCAGGATCATGACAACAAAACAGAAACACTTACAAAGAATTTCTGAGATAACTTTGACTTTTTCTCCAAGTCTAATTCTTTGTCTTTTTTCACTCAATGACTTTTTCTTATAAACCTTACCATTTTGCCTTTTACCATTAAGATACAGAAAGACTAAATTGAGAAAAAGAGATACTCAATGAAAACTATGACGGAGAAGAATAAATAGCTCAATGAGCTATGGAAACCCAAACATTGTGCTCTCACTCCTTACTTCAATCCTTGGTCGTTCATCCATTTAATCGAAGAATGAGGCTTCCTAGGCTTGAAACTTGATTCAGCACCTTGTTTGACTTCTTCTCCCAAAATCACTAGTAGCGGCAGTGTGACAGAGTAGACAGAGGGTAAAAGCAGTGATTGAATCAAACATGCAACCATATCTTTAATCTTCTCTTTCAACCTTTTTCATCTTGCCTCTTGAATCTGAACCGTGTATTCTTGTTTTGACTCCAAATCAGATTCTTGAGCATTGATTCACAACAGAGCACCTTTATGTTTACTTTCTTCATTTTTCAAATCGATGCTTATAACCCAGATGATTTCTTCAACACTCTTGATGAAGCACAAATATAAAAATGCTTTGTGTGATTTGTCTTTCTAATTTGATTTTGTCTTTTCTCCTAACCTCTTTGATCTTCTCATAGTTGCTTGAAAATAGAAATCTCTTTTTTGTTCTTCAAATTGCTCTAGCTCCAAGATTTTCTTTTCCTTTCTTCTTGTTTTAGAGAGTTCACATGATGTGATGTAAAAAAAAAAAAAAGAAGAGAAAGAAGAAATAAGTTTAGTTTCCGTAAATATAAAGAGAATGGATTCAAATAAAACGAAATTCAAGTTCAAGAAAGTGAATTTTTGATATGGACCACCATTTGAATTTGTATTTGGATATGGGCTAATCTGTTTTTTTTCTTTCTTTTTTATAATTCAACCACTCAATCTTTAAACGCTTTATTCGATCTCAACTTGATATTAAACCTGAGTTGATGCTTCTTGGACCTGGTGTGATTAAATTAATTTCTATATACTAAATAAAATATATCACACCTACAATTTGTTTTTAACCCAATAATATTTAATCATTATCTTAAAATATTTTAATTTTTCAAACCCAACAAACTATAAATCAGTGGATGCAAGTCCTCTATACTCAAATTTGGTGCTAAAACCACTTGCACTAACTTGCTTCCAAGATTTATTTAATTGCAAACTTGAGTTTTTTTTTCTCCTTTACAAAAGGCTGGAGGCAGTGACATGTATAACAATTTATTCAAATCTCCATTTAAGAACTTGTTCATAACATTATAAAAAAATACTAAAAATTGTTCGTCGGACAACCAACGCAAAGATTTATTATCAAATTTCTGTTGTTTCTGACGATAAAATTACTAATCATCGAATTTATATATAAAATTCAACGATAAATTTAACGATAAATAGAATATTTCTTGTAGTATCTGAATCTTTTGAAGCACATAAACAACTTCAATAACGACATTGGATCTTTGAATATTCTATCACCACTATATTAAAGGAGGATGTACTTTAGACTGTCAAATAATCTTCCGAATGTATACGAAAGTATTGAATAAAAAATATAAGAGTAGGAACTCAAATTACTTTTCAACGAACTTCAGCTTCGATAGTTTAGAATTTTTATTATTTTAGAAGTCTCAAAAGTTATTTTTATAAGATAAATTAGTATTTTTGTCGTTTTAAATAATTTTTTAAATGTGTATTAGATAAATTAATTTATTTTAGATTCAGATTTTGGTTTCAACAATTTTTTTTTTGTTTAAAAATGTTTGAGAACTACTCTTGCCAGACAAATTGATTTTCGTTATTTTCAATCAAATTTTCAATGTGTGTTAGATAAATAAATTTTTAATAAATTTTATTATAAAATAATTAAATCCAAAAAAATCACTATAAAATAAATTAATTTCTTTTTAAAATAACGTAGAGACCAATTTGTATACGAGAATAATTTTTAAAATTCTTAAAATATAAAAATTTATTAAAAACAAAATAATTAACCTAAATTTTTTTAACGACCAGCTTAAGAATTTATTCACGAAAGTTTGTTAAACACAAAAGAGTATTATCTAAATTTTTCGTAAATCAATTTAGATTATTATTCTTACATATGAATGGTAACGAGTGTAACGTGCGTTCAATTAATTCATGCCATTATATCAAACTAGCATGCATAAATTATGTCGTTTCTTCACGTTACGTCAATATATGTGACAAGTAATTTCTCCAGCTATAATATACACACATAAACAATGCAATTAAATCGAAACACGAGTTTCACGCTACCTGTTGACCTGACTCAATTTTCTCTGTCAGTTAGCTTTGGACTGCACTCAAGTTTACATTCAATTCAACAAACATCTTACTTAGATTTATACACCTTATAATAAGATATTTATTTTAATGATACTTTTAATCAGTAATTGTTGAATACATTTTTATGTATTTAAGAATAGCTTTGTTTATTTATAGAATTAAAGAATATTAGAAGATTAGTAGAATTTATTATTTTACTGGTTATTTAGCTTTTGTTATTCATAATTACTGAAATTTATTTATTATTATTTTTAAGATGTGTATTTTTGTTTTTAAAAATGCAATCATTTTCTTAGTTCATGTAAAAGACTAATCTCTTCGTCTAACAGTAGTATAGATAATTTTTTCCGTCTAAAAGTATTTTCAACAACGTATAATTCAGTCAATTCAAATAGTATGAGACTGTATGTTTTAATAATTTCCTTTTTTTCATTTATGCTCATATTCATGAATTATCGGAGACCTTAGTGAATAATAAGCCTTTGAGAACCTGAGGAAGAAAACAAATATAAGATACAACATTTGATTCACCAAAAGGATTAATCTCTTTGTTTATTATCTTGATGGCAAACGCCAAATGGAAAAATAGAGAGTATTGATATGTTGTTAATATGGTATGTTCAGGAGGGTGTCGTGTGTTTTTATTTTATCCGTGTGATCATGATTTGTAGAAGTGTTTTGTGCTTGTAAAATATGCATTTATCTTTAAATTTTGCAACTAAAACTTGCAAAATAATCCTACTAGCAAAATTGTTTGATTAAACGTGAAACCTTAATTTTTTTTTTAAAACCAAATTAAGAGTTGTTAATTAAACAGGATCATATATGGTAATAAGTTCACTGACTTGTCATAAAAATGTCGTTTAGGTTGATGACGTGTGGTCCATATTTAGGCTTGATGTAATGTTTTCTTTTTTGTCTGTTTTAATTTTTATTCCCTTAATTTTGTGGCCATAACTATTAGAAATATAATTATTAATGTTATTTTTTTATTAGTTAAAATTTTTGAAATGAATAATTTTATAACAAAATTTTAGAATTTTATGTTTGAAAACTTTAAATTTTAATTTTTAATAATTTTAAAAGTAAAAAATAACATAAGATAAATAAATAAAAAATATTTGTATAAAAATCAAATAAATCTAAAAAATATTTTTATTTAAAGAAAAATATTAAAAATATAATAATTATTATTGTCTTTTTTTTATCAACTTACACTTTTAAAATAAACGAATGAATGGTTTTATGACAAAAACTTACAAACTAATCCTACTTGCAAAATTTTTTGATAATACGCAAAAAAATAATTTTTTTTTTTATTTTTATCCCAACTTAAGAATTCTTTATGACCACATATAGGTTTAGGTTGATGACTGTGGTCCATTCAGGCTTGATGTAATGTTTTCGTTTTTCTCTCTATTTTTTTTTTCTTTATTTCCCTTCTTCCATTTATTTATTATTTGAATAATTTTACATGAACATCTAAATATTATTCAACTATTATGCAAGTACAGTGTAAAATATTTTGGATACTGTATCCAAAATCAGTATACTATTTTATTGTTTTCTTAATATAACAGGTTTAATTTTTAAAGACAAAATAAAAGAAATTCATTTTATCAATGGTTAAATTTAAAATAAATTTTTAACATCTTGTCTATTTATTGATCTTTATAATTTTACTAAATTTTTAATTAAGTTTTTATATTTTTTATTTGGGTCCTTACACTATTTTTAATTTTGTAATTAGATCTTTTCTAATGAAAAAAATGTTAAAATTAGCTTAATGTTTCTTTACAAATTGAAGATATCTATAACTAAGAACTTAATTAGATCTTTGATCACATATTTTTGGGAGAAATATTTTATTAATTTTAATATTTTTGATATGAAAAAGAACCTAATTACAAAATTAAAAATAGTGTAGGGATCCAATTGAAAAAAAAATATAAAGATCTAATTACAAATTTAATACAAATATAGAGACTAACAGAATAATTAAACCTTTTAATTCGTATGGCCATTGTATATAGTTATTAAATTTTTTGACTTTTGTGCTTATTTGTTTATGATAATTAACAACTGAAATAGTGTTTTAAATTTGATGTGAAGTACCAAAAATTTAAATTACAAATATTGAATGATGGTAACTGAAATATTTGAAATAATATTAATTATATTACATTCATAGAATTATGTTTATATTCACTGAAATATATATTACAAATACGCAAAATTTTTTAAAAAAATACATATAAAAAAAACTATGTCTACATTAACCCAAATCAGATTCATTATCTTCTTCCTAGGTTTATCATCCTCGTCTTCCGATATCGTTTCCTAATTATCATCGAACTTGTCTTCTTCTTTTTTATCGCCATTGACCCCTTCTTCTTCTTGAAGATCGTCGTCCTCTACTGGAAGTGTGTCGGCATCTAGTCCAAGGTCAATGATGTTATAATCCATAACAGCAGACCGAAGGGAGATCGGTTCACTAGTACCAATCACCATTTTTGAAGGAGTTGGGTCGTCAATCTGATAAGGTTCCTGACCCTCTATGTATGATCAGACTCAATGCGGCCTCTTAGCTTAGTTTTAACCACAACCACCCAACTAGACTTGTATGAACTTGAATAATGCAAATAGTATACCTGACCTGCATTTTGACGTAGAATAAAAAGATCGTAGTGCCTATATTTCCTGGTTACATTTAGTTCAGTGATATCTTAGTCCTTCTGAGTGTTCCATGTCGCTGATGGTTATTAGTGACTAAGAGAAGGGGGTTGAATCTTAGTTTCTTTTTCTGCTGTATAGTACTTTCACTGAAACTTAGGAGATATTTTTACTTTTGTCTTGTACGGAGTAGAGAGATATTTTCATTTTGTCTCCTAAGTAATAGAAACAGAATTGAAGTAGAGAAGAAGGAGTAACACCAGATGTATTCTGGTTCAGCTACTTGGTGCAATGTAGCCTACATTCAGTCTCCATCACAACTATGATAAAATTTCACTGTCTCTTTTTCAAGATTACAAACACCAATTCTTCCTAGGGGTGTCAACGGATCGGATCAGATCGGATATAATATCCGCGTTTTTGAGTGTCGGATCCGATCCGATCCGATTCGCACATTTGCGGATCGGATCAGATCAGATTGCGGATATATCCGCATGATTAAGCTCATTTTTTAATTATCTTTTTAAGTAAAAAATTCAATAAAAAATGTTTCTTTCACACTTTTAAACCTATTTGTTCCTAAAATAATTTTAATCAAATTTTTCCTAAATAACAAAAATAAAATAATACAATATATAAATAACAAGTTTAACAACTACTAACTAAAACATACAAACTAACAAATAAGTAAATATAATAACAAACATTCCAACAAACACTTCCAATAAGTGAAAACAACAAGCACTAAAATACTAAAAGCCTCATTTAAAATAAAACAACAACATTATAACACACTAAAATATGAACAATCTACAAATACTTATCAACCATTAGCAGAAATAAAATAACTTGATCCAAGATTATAACACACTAAAATCTAAGATTGTTGAAAGAACATTGAGAATGAAGTTTCTTGCTACTTAAAAATAAAAAAATGTGATCCATCCCTTCTTAAAACAGCAGGCAGCAGCCATCAGCAGCAACCATGTGTCGTGTATTCCTATAATAATACATATTGAAAAATTAGTAAAACATGTTAGAATAAATTGAACAAAAAAACAGTCTAAGTTATTATACACTAATACAAGTACTTAGTTATAAACTTATAATACCTAAAATGGTTCTGGAGGATGTAATTGACTTTGAACTTCAGGATCTCCAGCACTAGTAACTCCAAAAAATTCTATTCAATTAAACAACCAAATATGTCAAAGCCAATGGGATAAAATAAAGAATAAAGAATGACGAAAAATAAATGAACCAATTCATTATATACCTGAATCAACCGCAGTATCTCCTTCATCAAGCTCAACTAAAATCTTAGCAGGCTTTAACCAGTTTTGAGTACAAATTAAAGCCTCTACAGTGGTGGAACTCAAAGCACTACGATAAGGGTCAAGGACACGACCTTCAGTGCTAAAAACTGACTCAGACGCCACAGTAGAAACAGGAATGGCTAATATATCTCTAGCCATACAAGACAGAACTTGATACCTCAGAGTCTTTCCTCTACACCACCTCAATATATCAAAACTACTAAAATCTTCTTCCACTTCATCTTCCAAATATCTATCCATCTCATTCTTCTTGAGCTCACTTAACTTTATCCTTTGTGTTTGTTTCTACTTGTTCATAGGGCCTTCAATCATAATGCTATCATTGTCTCTCGTGTCTAAACTAGGATTTGGTGTAATATTGGAAGAAAAGCTAGTATCTTGAGTATCTTCAGGGGGGCGAGGATTTCATATGGTATATTGCTCAAACAATTTAGCAATAATATCCTTCAATTTTTTGAAGATCCTTAAAGACTTTTCACCTTCACCATACATCTCAGACAAAGTGAACTGAATATATTCCAACTTATAACGGGGATCAATGAATACAACAACAAGCACTAGATAAATTAAAAATGGTTTATCGGCTTTGTCACTTGAAGTGAAAGGAGAAGAAGAGTAACGGTGATCAAAATCATCCCAATACTTCAAACTTAGCTTTCATAGCTGATGCCATCTCACGCAACACCAAATCATCACTTACAATCCATTTATTTAAAGTGCATAATATCTTACACAATACATGAAAAAAAAAGTATTTGAAGTGACATTCAAAGAACTAGAGAATGAAAGAGTTGCATGATAGAAAATTTGCAAAAACCGCATGAAAATACGAGCTCTACTCCAATCTTCGTCACTAGGAGGCCTCCCCTCATCGTCAACATATCTCTCAAAATGAGCATCTTCTCTCGCAAGACGAGCAAATGCCTTTTCAAATTTTTCAGCCACTTCCAACATCATATAGATTGAATTCCACCTAGTTGGCATATCAAGAATAATCATTTGATGCCTAGTAATGTTTGCCTCAAGTGCGCACCTCCTAAAGGTTGCTAATCTAGATGGAGAGGACTTCAGAAACTTACAAGAAGTTCTTATCCTAGCAATAGAAGAACTTAAATCTTTTAAACCATCGCAAACAATTAAGTTCAAAATATGGGCAGCACATCTCAGATGGACAAATTCCCTACCCAACATAGTACAACCTTTCTATTCTCACATAATTTTAACCAAAGTATTCACAGCAACAAAGTTGGCACTAGCATTATCTACAGTTACAGTACAAAGCTTCTGAATACCCCAATCTTTCAGGCAGTTCTCTAACGCTTTTTCTATGGTAACACCAATATGATCAGCAATTAAGTTAAAAGATAATATTTTCTTATTCAACGTTCATCTATCATCAATGTAATGAGCAGTTACACACATATAGTTCATATTTTGAACAGACGTCCAAGTGTCAGTGGTTAGGAAAATCATCTGATGGTTTAACTCTAAGAGGGATTTAAGTTTGGTCTTTTCCTCTACATACAATTGCATACATTCTCTAGCAACTGTCTGACGACTCGGGATTTTAAATTGAGGTTGCATCTCACCACAAAAGTCCCTAAATCCAGTATTTTCTACAAACTTAAATGGGAGTTCATCAATTATTATCATCTTACAAAGTGAAAGCCTACACCACTCCTGGTTAAAGTCTACTGCCTTCAATGTTGGTGGCTCATCTAAATTAGAATTTGTGAATACAAGGATTTTTTTATCAACATGATTATCCGGGTTCTTCGCACAAGTTCCAATGTATTTTTTTATATTAGAGGTGCCATCCCTACGACTATGACATTGTAACCATTTCAAGCAATATTTACATTGAGCTTTAGTTTCTTCCACATTTTTTTAAAGTGATCCCAAACAATAGACGGGGGCCTGTTAGCCTTTCGTTTACCTGGATGGCCTGTCTGTGTCTCTGTCCCAGGAGTAGGAGCATCACTTGAGGCTGGATTAGTCACTGATTCCCCTCTGCTTCCTGACTCAGAAGGTGTCGATGCAGCAACATTTAGTGAAGTAGGAATGCTCCCTACCTCAGATCCACTTGTATTGTTTGTAACTGCTTGCTTATCAGCCATTTCAAGCAACACAACCCTACAAGAAACATCTCACATAATTACATAAATCATATAAACATAGAATAGAACACCAGCATCTCACATAATTCATATAAACAATAACATGAGCAGAATTTTTTAAAAAACACAATAACAGTAAGGGTAATTACAACAAGTTACTATTATGTATTGAAAATAAGTCAAAAAATCGAGTCCAAATATAGAATAGAGAAATAGAACATTTTAATTTAGCAGGTTACTCATGAAAATTACCTGAAGTCCTGAACGCGACGAAGAGATTAGGGCCTAGGGGTGAGAGATTGGGGGTTTTTAACCAGAGAATCCAAGCAGCAACTGCTAGTGCTCTAGTTCTTGAGCATCAAGGTTTTCAAGGCCTCGCGATCTTCGATTTTATCCAGATTCAAGATTCAACACCATAACAGCCTGCTCAAGGATCTGAACATTGTCGTCAATGTTGAGGAGGAAACTGACCAGCGAATGCCATAACAGCCTGCTCAAGGATCTGAACATCGTCGTCAACGTTGACGAGAAAACCGACCAGCGCAGGCAGGAACGGCGGGGGTGAATGGCGGGGTGAACGGCAGAATATGTGAGAGTCTGAGAGATTGGGGGTCAGGGGGTGAACGGCGGGGTGAACGGCAGAATAGGTGAGAGTCTGAGATTGGGGGTCAGGGGGTGAACGGCGGGGTGAATGGTTTCAGAAATTGGAGGCGAATGGCTGAGATTGGGGTCTGGAGATTTGGGTTTCACTTTGTTTCAGGATTTCAGTGCCGTGAAGGAAGGAACAAGGAAGGGAAGGGTAAAGTGCAAAATGAGATTAGGGTTAGGTTAGATGGCTGGAACACAAAGTAACTAAAGTATATGTATTTTTTATTTTTTAATTATTTTGTGTGGATCTGCGGATTCGCGGATACAACACAGAAATCCACGATCCGATCCTTAATAGGTGCGGATCGGATCCTATCCGATCCGATCAGTTTGCGGATCGGATCATATCCGCAATTATCGGATCAGATGCGGATAAATACCGCGGATCTGCGAATATGATCCAATCCATGGACACCCCTAATTCTTTCCTAAGATCTACCCAATCCTATTTGGGACAAATCTAGATTCTAAACCCAATCTGAACTTGACTAGACCTCAATCTAGCTTTCAACAGCAAAGTGCTAACCCATTGTTGCTTCTTCCATGCATGAGACCTTAAAGCTTTCTTCTTCGTTCCTCGGTGAAGCATAAATGAGGAAACAAACTTTTGATGTGCTTTGACCAAGAAAGCCTAGCTACTAGACTGAAGCCCTTTTTCTTTACTTTGATTTGGTAACAATCTTTTTGCCTTTCAAAGCTCCATACCCTCTGTAATTTCTCTTTTCTTTCTTTTTATCTTGGAAGATGAAGTGACGTGACCGAAGCAAGAGAGAAAGAAGAGAGAATAGAGAAGCTTTCGGTGGAAGCCATAAGGAAATTAAATTGAATTGAATTTAGAGTTTCAGTTACCAATGATGAGTTGACCGTATGAAGCTTGGTCTCTTGGGTTCCTTACTTTAATTCATCAAACTTGATTCTTAGACTTATGATTGGGCTTGTTTTTTTTTTTTAATACCAAGGTTCAGCCACTAGTTTGAATCAATTTTGTATAAGGCTAAATTTTTTATGGGCTTTAAACATTTGTTCCTTGGGCCAACTTGTTTCATCTTATTTCCTGCACACTTGATCAAATGCATTAAACAACCAATTGGTAATATTTTATTAAATATTTAATTAACATTTTAATAAAGTTTGATAATCATTTTTAATATTTGTTTCCAAACTTAACAGTCACGAATTTGGATCATACGATTCCCATTTAAACACGCACACTTTGTATGTAGTGCGATAGAAATACTGTAATTCAATTATGTTGTGCAACACACTAAACCAATCAAAATGGATCCTACCTGAATCCCCACAAACCTAAACTCCGGTATTATCTATTTTCTTTCTAATTGACCATTGTAAGGTATAGAACCGATATCCATTAACATTATAGATCGGATAACTAGTTGCCTTATTCAATGGGCTCCAACTAAGTGCAATTAGTTCTGAATCGGTTGTGTTAGTTAGTTGTACACCGACGTATTTTCGGAACTAATATAGAAAATCGGTCAATGATGTCTCCGGATTTGCCTCTCGAAATAACCTATATGATAGAATAGGACAACAAAGTTTTAATTAGATTAGGAAGCTAGTATGTTACTGATTGCAATATTTACGAAGACTTATAAAACTCACATGAGGTAGGGTGAAACTTGTTCACAGTTAAGCAGCACATGCAGATATGTGGTGTCGATCTCCTTCTACTCTAACCAGTAGTCACTGACCCATTGCAGCTCCTTCTGACAAAAAGATTTGGATATTTTGTTTCACTTGATTAGGATCTTCCCTCTTATCGTTCCTTGCAATTCTTGTTCTACATGAGACTGAAAATAGAAAGAGCAAAATGCGAAAGTTTTCTTGGCCAAAAATACTTCACAGATGTTGTCGTCAATCCAAGCTCTATTCTTCACGATACGCTTGAATGAACCATCCTCTCAAATGGGTACATCCATCGAAATTAGACCGGTCCACATAATATTGCTTCGTATAGTAGGTGGACTATTAAATGTTTTGTGATGTCAAAAAAAGATGAAGGGAATATTCTCTCTAACTTACAAAGTATGATGGAAATATTCTTGTCCATCACTGTAAGGTCATTCTTACTCAGTTTCATAGCACATAACTCCCTTAAGAACTCACTTATTTCTGTTAGGTGTTTTCAAATGTTGGTTGAAAATTTTCTGAACATGACTGAAAGCAAAGACTTCATGCACATTTCGAGACTCAGGTTATAAGGTGTCATGACTACGGGCCAACAAGAGTATGCGTTACCAAAATTGAAATTGGGTGTGAATCCCTTAGAGCATAAAGCCAGTCTAACGTTCCTGGACTTGCTCGCAAATATAGGATAGATCCGATCAAAGTGCTTCCAAACTTCGTGTGACGGATGCGTTATGATCTTATCGTCTCTTTTGTTGCTACTATGTCAGGTCATGTGCGGGGCCAAACTCATCGATGCATACAATCATTTCAACCTCGGAATTAAGGACAAGTAGTGCATCTGTTTCACAGGAATTATCTTTAACCAATATTTACCCATCTGTTCTCTCTCGATTTGGAACCTCAGTGATCTACAGAATCTGCATTCATTAAGGTCAGCATCCGTATTGTAGTACAGTATATAATCATTTAAACAACAATCAACTTTCACTGCATTTATACCCAATTTTAAAACTAGCTTCTTTGCTTCTTTGTGGTTTCGGGGAATGCCAGATGACCCTATAGGTACTAGTTCGCTGTAAAAGGGTGGCCCACTTATCAAAAGACTCTTGGGTATGATTTGACTCTGACTTAATACTTATCATTCTAACACACGTAGACAACTCCGAATGAATGGGTCCATCGTACAAAGGCTTCGCAGCAGCTTTTAATAGATGATAAAACCTCTTTGCTTTCGGGTTAGGCTCTTCTTCAAGCTCTTCAATTCATTAACACATGTTGCCTCACATACCATCTCGTTGTGTCTCTCTTACTTAGTCTCCCAACCTATTTCATCCATGTTTAGGTGTCTCACCACCCGTATCCTCGTTGATTGACAACCGGACCTAGTCAAACTAAAGGCAGACCGGTTAATCCGCTGCTCTTCTACTTCTTCGTGTTCCGTCCACATTCAATACCCATCCTTGAACCCATTACAGTAGAGGTGAAGCGTTATGTCCGCAGGTCGTGACCACTTAGTCAGCCGACACTTTTGACACGGACACCTAAAAACCCTTTCAAACATAAACGGTTCCATGCTGAAAACATGAGCGACAAACGCGTCTCGACCATCGTTATCCCTTTCATACATCCATAGACGATGACTTAGAATCACATCGAAGCACACACCCTAGAACACCACGAACAACAACAATTATTTAAGTTTTTAGAAAAATTGGCAGAGTGTCCTCTGTAATTAGAAGCTCCCACCACATACAATTATCGTTTTTTGACAAATCAAACACGTTTTAAACAATTTAAACGATAATTCGGCAGAACTTCTACTTCATTCAACGACATCAATGAAATAAATACATAGGATATAGCTATAGGCATAAATCATTAGCATAGAGGCATTCAATACCTAACCGTTCTAAAGCGCAACCCCTTATAACTCCATAATTTTTCAGCAAACAAGGGTTTCGAGAAGGCGCCACTATGCGACCTTCTCCCACTTCTGTTCTAAAATTATATCCTAGAAAAAGTAAGTTCAACATAAAATTTAAACAATTCATTATATTCAGAGATAGAAAATTAACCTAAAATATTATTGCACAGACAACAAAAGAAAGAAACTCCAATTGAGCTCAGAGAAAATAGCACCATCCTAATAAAAGGGATTATTTATTAAATCAGAAGATGAAACTAATTCGAAAACTAACTTAAAAGAATAGGTAAAACTCATTACTCTAACTAATTAAAACCTAATTCTTAATTTAACCAAACTAACAAGGGACATCAAAAATTTAATTTTTACTTACATTAAAGTAACACAACAACTCCTAATAACATACTTCATTAAACAAATTTAACTACCGATTTAACAACAACTCTAACAAAATGTTAAATTCACAAGAAAAACTATTTTAAAAGAATAGGTAAAATTCATTACTCTAATTAATTAAAACATAATTCTTAATTTAACTAAACTAACAAGATTTAACAACAACTCTAACAAAATGTTAAACTCACAAAATAATATGAAAAAACGTAATAACCATACCAACCAACCAATTTGATGATAGTAGTGGAGACTCGTGGTGATAGAGGCGACGGTAACGGTGACGTGAACAACAACCGTGACAGAAGATGTGATAGGGACAACAGCAACAGCAGCAGATTTGACGAGCACGTGTAACAGTGGTGACAGCGGGTGCTCCGGCAACAGCTATAGTGACTATTGCCGTCAGAGGAATGACCAAACGAGAGAGAGAGGGAGGGAGAGAGAGAGAGAGTGAGAGGCGTCGGACATGTGAGGGAAAAAGACTTTGCGTTTGAATTTAGCCACAATTTTACCATCGAATTTATTAACTTAAATTTTTGGAAAAAATAATATCATGACATGGTATCAAAATTTTATATCAAAAAAGTCTAGAATTTGATTTTTGATAAATTCTAAAAAATATATATAAGATAAATAAAAAAATCTAAACAAAATTCAAACAAACTAAAAAAACTCTTCTTTAAAGGAAAATTTATTAGAGATATCATTTATAAAGTTTTTGTCACATTATTTTACTATTGAGAATGTCACGCTGATACCATAATATTCTAAATCAGCACTGTGCTAATAATGGTTGAATTAGAGATGAACGAAAATTTACAATTTGAAAATTCAAAAATTAACTTAATAATTTTTAAAATTTAATAACTATTTTAATAATCGCTGAAAATTTTAAGGACAAATTGAACGTCACTTCTTTATTATCTTATAGAGATACCGAAGATACGAAAATATTAAACACAGTTGAAACACACTACAAATCTTATACAAATGTGATAGAAACTTTCAAAGTCACGCCTCACATGCATATGCATAATTTGCGTGCACAACATGGACCCTCGCTCCTGCTAATATTTGACGTCCTACCAGACTTGGACCCAATTATTATGAAGGAGAATGTGCAGTGTTTCGACTATGCCGCTTTTGTCCATTTCTCTTGTGTGGTACATAGCTTCCTCTCATTGTGGCTAATTTTTTTAATTTTAAGTTAAAAGTAAAATTTGAACTCATAACTTTTGAGATGAGACTAAAGATAGTATATAATTTGACTTTAATTCGTTGGCCAATTAGAGCTTAGTTAAAATACATATTTGTATACTAAAAATTAATTATTAAATTTATTATTTTTTATATTTTTTTTATATTAATAGTTAATTTGATGATCGATATTTTTCATATACAAATAATAAAGTCGTATATAGGATGATTGTTACGCATATTATCTTCGCTGTCAAAGATGCACAAATATCAGATATATTATTATGTCTATCCACGCACAGTGACGAATCCAGAAAATTTTATGAGTGGGGGCAAAATATATATAACATGATAATTATTTTTATAATTATATTTATTATTATAAAATATAATTAATTTTTAAATTATCTCATAAATAAATTAAAATAATAAAATAATTATTTAAACAATAATCTGTTAATAATTCAACATCATAAAAATAAAATTAAAATTAAATTTACTAATCAAATATAATTTTAAAATCAATTCATGAAACAAAATAAAAAACCGCTCGTAAAAGTAACAGTGAAATCATATATATACATGCTACTGCTGCTTTGGCTATAAATTTTCTTTGATTTTGTGGTAAAATTAATCACATGAATAAGAAAAAACAGAAACATGTAATAAGGCATGCATGAGTTTAATTTTTTTCACATATATGAACTAATTCTCACTTCATTAAGAAGATCTTAAATAAAATCATATAGAAAGATGAATTAGAATTGGTAGTGAAGTTAATAGTTGAAAACAGTTAAATAATTTGACTGATTTGACTAAATTTTTATTTAGCGATTCTCAATTATCAACTTTACATAAAATTAATTGCACCTGAATTTTCATCTTAATATATTTAAACGGAAGATATTATTCTTAGAAATGGAGACAACAATCACACATTTAATAAAGTAAAATAATATTCAAGAGAAAAAATAAATGACAACATTAGATATTTAAATTATTTGAATAATTTTTAAACAACACCTTAAAAAATTGAAATGATTCAAATTGATGAGGTTATTATTATTAGTTCTTTTATTATTATTTATTTAATTATTTTTATTAAATAATTGATATAATGTTTTATAATATAATAAAATCATTTAATCTCTTTTCTTTTTATTTATATAGATGTTGTGAACAAAAAAATAAATATGAATGGGGTCAAATTTATTTACTTTGTGGGGGCAAAAAATTATTTTTACTATATACTATATATAAAATTTTTAAAACTCAGTAGGGGCACTTGCCCCCACACTAACCAATATAAATCCGTCCCTGTCCACACATGTGGGTTATGTATATTTATTATATCATATGTATTGTGTGTGTATATGTTTGTACTGTATGCGTTGGTGCTGATTAAGTGATTATTATATATGAGATTCCATGGGCAATATCTTACTAACTTAAGGATAGGATGACACACTATTCAATCCTATTTTTTAACTGAAAATAATTCATCAAATTTAAGATAAGTATTATTTAATATATCGGATTTTAATATTAAACATATAGTTTAATTTTAATACAATAATAACGGTGTAAGCTTTACAATTCTTTTTTTTTCTTGTTTTTGTTTAATTTTTTTTTCATCTTTTGTCATTATTATTATTATTATTATTATTATTATTATTATTATTAAAAATATTGAGTATAAAAATTTTAATACATGATACAAAAAAAATTTTGGTATATGGATAAATTTTTATATTATGTATAAAATTTTTTTATAATATTTTAAAATCTATGCATTATGTGTGCAAAATTTTTTATACTATATATGTGTAAAAATTTATATATGTTCTAAATAAAATTTTTATATTTTGTAAAGAAAATTTTGTGTTAAAAAAATATAAAAACAAAAAATCACATAATAAATGTACGTATTTTTTTAATATCAAATAATATAATTTTTTATACTCACTTAAAAATCACAAATTTAAATCTCACTTCTAACTTTAAAAAAAATTTATACCAACTCAATTAAACTTAATTACTAAAAACAATATGTAGCATCACGTAAACTTTACACTATCATAATCTAATCATCAAAACATTATATTAGACATACGCAATGCTAGGTTGGAGTACAAAACCAATAAAGATAGAAATATAAAAAATAAATAATATAATGTGTTTTATTTGTAACCATAAAATTAGATAACACAATAATATATCTGTTCTGATCCGGTTCAGCTGGTATTATGACCCGATCTAAGCGGCCGACCCGATGGGCACGTTAAATCAAGGCCAGGAGGCCGATCCGACACCTTCACCTCTCTACCAACGCACCTGACAGCGAAAAAAGGAAACTTTTTGGAAGGCGGATCTGTTTCTGTGGGACCCGCCTTAGGTACAGAGTATATAGGGGAAGGCCCTACCCCTTCCCGAGGTATGTCACTATACCCTCATTTCATTCTCATCTGTACGGATTCTGACTTGAGCGTCGGAGTCCTTTTTGTAGATGGCTCCCCCTTCTCCAACACCACAGTTCGAGAGGTCGCGAGGCTCCAACCACCTATCCTAGGACACGAACCCGGAAGGTACATCCATTCACCATCATCCCAGGATTCAGGTTCCCTTCATTCCTCACACCCGTTCCATTCATCCAACCCATTCGACACCCGGACTAACAAACATTGGCACCGTCTGTGGAGAGTTCTCGACCACTGGGAAGATTTCAGAGAGAAATCAAATCGAAACGGCTTGAATGGACTTTCTGTTAGGTCCACTAGAAGGGGAGAATGGAAGTGAGCCACGCGTGGAAGACTTGGTCCACCTAACCAGTAAGGTAGCCTCCTTGGCTTCCTCCCGTGAACGCACAAGATCCCCTCCTCAGCGAGAGGAGCTTCCCTTCCGTTCCCAAGAAGGCGTCCCTTTGGGGGAACGGGGAGTGACAGCACAAGAATAATGTAGGAACTGTGCCACAGGGTGCAAAACCTAGAGCGGGAGCTAGCAAGTAGAGAGCACTACCGGCCCGCTTCGGGTCAACCTCGTTCCCAGCCTCCTCAAAGTAGGAGGGAAACCAGGGGAAGAAGCACACGGAGAGACCGCTCTAGGCACACGCTGACACCACGGTCCCAGTCAGAAGGCCAGGGGGAAGTAGGGAAGTGCTGAGGAGACGGCAAGACCCCATAATCTACATCTGACCCCCAATGATCATGGGGGCAATCCCCTTTCACCCGACCTGAAAAGATAGCAGAAAAAGACCAAGGAGGCGGCAACAACCCGTAATCATGGGGGCAACCCCCTTTCACCACTCTATCCTCGAGGTCCGGCTACCGAAGCACTTCGATAAGCCAACGGACATGAGGTACGATGGGCCCAGGACTCCCAGGAACACCTGACGGCCTTCGAGGCCAAAATGAACTTGGAAGGTGTGGGCGATGAGGTGAGATGTCGTGCCTTCTCTGTGACCTTGGCGGGACCGGCAATCAGCTGGTTTATCACCTTCTCTCAAGGCTTTGTGACGACTTTCATGGACATAACCCACGCTTTTCTGGCTCAATTCACCACGCACATTACCAAAGCAAAGAACCCAATCAACTTACTGGGGGTAACACTGAGAAGCGGCGAACCGACTAGGAAGTACCTGGACAGGTTCAATGATGAATGCCTGGAGATTGACGGCCTGACCGACTCGGTGGCCAGCTTGTGTCTGACAAACAGGCTGTTGAACGAAGACTTCAGGAAACATCTCACCACCAAACCTGTGTGGACAATGCAAGAAATCCAAAACATGGTGAGAGAGTACATCTATGACGAGGAGGTTAGCCAAGTGGTGGCAGCCAACAAACGGCAACCCGCATATCACCCTACTCGTCAGCCCGGTAATGGGAAAAGGCCTAAGGAGCACTCCAAGGACGGAGCACCGGCTAAAACCTTCAAGCCGTTCCCTCGGGTAGGAAAGTTCACTAACTACACCCGCCTAACGGCCCCGATTGTTGAAGTGTACCAGCAGATAGCCGACAAAGGCATCTTGTCGAAGCTTCGCCAACTCAAGGACTAAACTGGAGGGAACAAGAGCCTCTACTATGATTACCACAAGGGCTTTGGCCATAAAACCCAAGATTGTTTCGACTTGAAGGACGCTGTGGAGCAGGCAATCCGGGAAGGTAAGTTAGCGGAGTTTTCTCATCTCATAAGATAACCAAGGAGGCGAGAGCGCGACCGATCCGGCGATGACAGAAGCCGCACCATGAAACCAAGGCAAGATCCCGAAGAGGACAACGACCAGGGCCTCACCATCATGAATGTCGTAGTTGGGAGGGATGTCGCACCAAGGTCTAAGTCGGTAGCAAAGAAGGACGTTAAGGTCCTGGATAAGTCATCAGCTACTCAGGGGCTCTCTCCCACGAGAGTCCCAACGACATCGTTCGGACCGGAGGACCAATGGTTCCACGACTTACCAGAGAACCCTCTCATGGTGATCACAGCAAGAGTTGGAACTGGTCAAGTGAATCCTCGTCGACACCAGAACCGGCTCAAACATCATGTTCCAAAACGTGTTTGATGCCCTGGGCCTCCAAGATGCCAGTTTGAGGACTCACCAGCACAGAGTAGTCGGCCTGGGGAATCATTTTATCAAGCCTGATAGAATAATCTCCCTCCCGATCTCAGTAGGAGGAGGTCCGGGAAAGAGGACATTAATGGCAGAGTTTGTTATTTTGAGAGACTCCACGACTTACAACTTATCCTGGGGAGGAAAAGGATCAATGAATTCAGAGCAGTAATATGTACCAAGCTACTGATAATGAAGTTCGCATAGCTGATGATGGGTCGGTCGGGTGTGTAAGGGAAGATCTGGAAACGGCAGTCATATATGACAATGCCAGCCTCTCCCTAAGGAAGAAGCCGAAGGAGGTATCCGGGGTCTTTCTGATCGATTTGGACGCGATAATTGACGACAAACTGAGACCAGAGCCTGAAGGAGACTTGGAAAAGTTTAGGGTCGACGATACGGAGGACAAGTTCACCTTTGTGAACTAAAACCTTCCCCACGACTTGAAAGAGCCTTTGATGAAGATGGTATGAGCAAATGGAGATTTGTTTGCCTGGACACCAGCCCACATGCCGGGGATCGACCCCCAGTTCATGCCACACCACCTGGCAGTGAAGGCAGATGCCAAGCTCATGGCCCAAAGGTGAAGAAAAATGTCTTAAAAGAGAGCCGATAAGGTGGCCAAGCAAACGGCCAGCCTGTTGGAAGCAGGGTTCATCTGGGAACTCGACTACTCGACCTGGTTGTTAAACGTAGTCCTAGTTAAGAAGGCTAATGGGAGGTGGAAAATGTGTGTGGACTACTCTGACCTCAACAAGACATACCCCAAAGACTCTTTTCTGTTCTGTTCTGATCCGTTCATAACGCCAGCGGGCACATATTCTACAGGTTAATGTCGTTCGGACTAAAGAACGCAGGTGCTACTTATCAAAGGCTGATGAACAAGGTGTTCAGCACCCTCATCGGGAGGTCGGTAGACGTGTACGTCGATGACATCTTGGTGAAAACCACCCAATCGAAAGACCTAGTGGGTGACCGGGAGACTGTGTTCGCGTCCCTCTGGCATCACAACATAAGACTTAACCCTCTCAAGTGTGACTTTGCCATGGAGGTCGGAAAGTTCCTGGGATTCATGATAACTCAGAGAGGAGTGGAGGCCAACCCCAAGAAGTGCGAAGCAATTTAGCAAATGAAGAGCCCAGGATGCATCAAAGACGTACAGAGGCTAGCCGGAAGGCTCACTGCTCTCTTCCGCTTCCTTGGTGCATCGGCAGCTAAGGCTCTTCCATTCTTCAACTTGATGAAAAAAGGAATAGCGTTCGAATGGACCCCAACATGCGAAGAGGCATTCCACCATTTCAAAAGAATACTATCGGCACCCCCGGTTCTCGGCAAACCCAAGGACTCTAAGACATTGTATCTGTACCAAGCTGTAACTGATGAAGCCTTGGTAGCCGCCTTGATACGAGAAGGGAAAACCCAACAGCCGGTATATTTTGTTAGCATATACGCTATTAACCTCATCCAGAAGGCTATGACAATACTTCCAAGGTCGTCGCGTCGTCGTCAAAACAGATCAGGCGATACGTCAAGGCTTGCAAAAACCCAACCTGGCGAGATGGATGATGACCTGGGCAATTGAGCTATCTCAATATGAACTGCAGTATGAGCCCAGACATGCAATCAAGGCGCAGACCATGGCTGACTTTCTCGTGGAGGTCATGGGAGACCCTCACGAAACCCCGCGCACACGGTGGAAACTCCACGTTGACGGAGCCTCCAACCAAACGTCCGGGGGCTAGGGATAATCCTCGAGAGCCCGACGAAGATAGTATACAAATAATCCATCAAGTTCGAGTTTTCGGTCTCCAACAACCAGGCAGAATACGAGGCTCTTATCGACGGCCTGCTATTGTTGAAAGAAGTGGGGGTAACAAGGGTAGAGGTGAACAGCGATTCTCAGGTCGTCACTTCCCAAATCAATGGAATGTATCAAGTCAAGGATCCCCTGCTAAAAAAATACCTGGAAAAGGTTAAGGACTTGAGCAAGGAATTTGAAGAGGTCGTGGTACAGCATGTCCCAAGGGAAAGGAACACACGAGCTGGCCTCCTATCCAAACTAGCCAGTAGAAAACCAGGAACGAGAAACCGTTCCTTGATTCAAGGCTTAGTAAAAGAGTCGACAGTCACCCTGTGCGCGTCCTGAGCAGACGTCGATCCCTCATGGAACGACCCAATCACTGACTTCTTAGAAAGCGGTAAGCTCCTTGACGACCACAAGGCGGCGAAGGCGTTGAGAAAGGAGGCGGCCAAGTACGTAATAGTGCAAGGCCAGCTATTTAAGAGAGGACTAAACCAACCATGGTTGAAGTGCCTACGACCTGACCAGACGGACTACGTCCTTAGGGAAGTCCATGAGGGTTGTTACGACCATCATATCGGGGAAAAAGCTTTAACCCGGAAGCTCGTGAGAGCTAGTTACTTTTGGCCCTCGATGATCGTGGCCATTGATCGTGGGTAGGTCAAATACCTGATCGTGGGCAGGTCAAATACCTGATCGTGGTCATTGATTACTACACAAAGTGGGTTGAAGCAGAGCCACTGGCTAGTATTTCATCAACTAACTGCCGAAAGTTCGTATGGAGACAAATAATTTCTAGGTTCGGGATCCCAGAGTCCATGATATCGGACAACGGGACACAATTTGTGGACAAAAAATTTAGAGAGTTCCTTGCGGGCCTAGGGATAAAACAAAGGTTCTCGTTGGTAGAACACCCCCAGACCAACGGCCAAGTTGAAGCCGCAAACAAAGTCATCCTCCAGGGCCTGAATAAGCGACTTGACCAGAAGAAGGGGGCGTGAGCAGACGATCTAGCGTCGGTCCTATGGTCGTATAGAACATCACCTCAATCCTCCACTGGGGAAACTACTTTCCGACTTACGTACATGGTTGATGCAGTGATCCCTGTAGAGATCGGGGAGCCGAGTCCACGGCTACTCCTGAGTGAAGTAGAGGAGGTCGTGGAAAAGGAACTGGTCGATGAAACCAGAGAAATGGCACACTTGTCGGAAACGATGCTGAAGCAAAGAATAACACTTCACTACAATGCCAGAGTGCTAAGGAGGAGCTTTGAGCCAGACGACCTAGTCCTACGACGCAATGACGTAGGCCTCCCCACCCCCGAGGAAGAGAAGCTGGTGGCTAATTAGGAAGGTCCATATAGAGTGAAGGAAGTCGTCGGCAACGGGGAATACAAGCTGGAATGCCTAGACAGGAAAGAGGTACCCCGAACATGGAACATGGCAAACTTGAAAAGGTTTTACCCCTAGAGACCGGGCGACTACTCGTCTCACCGATTCAGTAAAACCCGTATTGTCTTGTGTTGAATTATTGTTAATCTTTAATTTTTGTCGTTACTCAGTATGCTACGATTTCACCCCATTCCATTTCTATTTCTATTTTTATTTCTATTTTGACTTGCCAACTAACCAATCTACAGCGATTACGGCTTCTCGGGACTGATCACCCCAGGAGCCCGCGACACTGTTAACATCACGCCGCGGCTACAAAGATAAGCCAAAATTCGAATCTTTTAGTACAAGGCCACAAGTCGGCTTCCTCGATTACCAATGACAAGACAAAACGGTAAACAAATAAAAACGGAAAACAAACCAGCACTTACCAAAACGGTAGACAAATTATCAATTACCAATAGCAAAATGGCCAATGAGTTATGCAAATTAAACAAGAGTTCAAGAGGTCTACACAAAACTATTACACTGTTCAAAATAACGAACAAGTAAAAATACATCACTTTTTTGGGATGTCGACAATTTGACCATCCCGGATAGTCTTGAAAGCTCCAATGGCAGAAGTGTCAAAATCGGGGAAAAGCAGCTTGACCTGGGCCTTAATCGCCTCCTCGGTCCTGTTGATCACCTCCCTTGCCTTCTTCACAGTATCCTTATTTTTCTTCTTCAGGCCGGCAACCTCTCCCTTAAGCCCAGTGACCTCATCCTTGGCGCTCTTTGCCGACTTCTCGTCCTTTTCAAGTTTTGCCTCCAAAGCAGTAATTTTGGCCTAGGCTATGGCAGTGTCACCACGGGCAGTGTTGAGCTAAGACTCCAAAGTCATCTCCCGCTCCATAACCCCGGTCCACCGCCTCATCAGAGGTCTTCAACTTCCCCTCTGAGTTGGCTAGTTTCTCCTTTAAGACCCCGACCTCCTACCTCAATCTATCAACCTCCCGAAGCGATTGACAATACTTCCCGTCCAACGCCCCAGCTTGAGTCAAGATAGGCTCAGCCCTCTTGGCAATAGTCGTAGCCCTTAGCATACATCGGTAGATCCATCGAGCCTGGGCGCCGAAGTTCCTACCATGGAAAAATTCCTCAGTACCGGGCATGAGCTGCGAGTCAATAAAGCCCCCAGCATCAAATTTTTCTCCAAAACAGTCAACAACCCCTCAGGGCTAGAGGACAGTTTCCGCTTGCGAGGGATATCGACTATTGCCACGTCGGGACCCCCCGGCCGACTCTACCTCAGAAGGAACTACACCACTACTACCCAGGACACCCTTTCTGACGAGACCGGTAGGTCCAAGAGGGGTACGCGGAACCTACTGCACCTCGGGAGTAGGTGAGGGAGGGTGCTCGGCAGAATGAGTCACAGAGCTATCCTCGCTGTGGCCAGGGAGAAATTAGGCCATCAAATCTTCAAGACCAGTGTGCTCGGAGGCCATGTCAACTGCAACACACAACAACTCGTTAGCTCAAAAAAAAGAAGAGGAAGGGCAACACTACAACCAACCAACCACTCACCTACGTAACTCCTACCCATCTCCTGATCACCCACCAAAAGATGAGGGTTGATGTTATTCTTGTTAAAAATGGCCAGCAACACATGAGCAATATTCTTGTCTCGTTGGGTCAAGCCCTTGTAGGTTACCTTCGTGAAAGCATTGGACCCGGCCTCGAAGCTCCAATAGGTCAGAATCCACCGTCCACCTCCATGGTTAACCAGAAAGGATGGTGTAACTCAGCAAGTTGGACCTTAAACAACTTGTCCTTGAAGCCGTGAAACGAATCTTCAAATGTCCCGAAGATTCGTTGGCCCTGGGCAGCCTGGAAGGACATAAACCCCCTTTTTGTGCCTCCCCTCTTTGAAAGGATTGGTCAAGACAAACAACCATAGAAATACCTCCACAGAGTCCAACAGGTCCAGGAATTCGCATACCATCTCAAAACACCAGATGACTGCCCAACTGTTTGGGTGCAGTTGCGAGGGAGCCACGTCGTACCGATTAAGGAGCGCCACTTGAAAAAGAAAGAAGGGGATGCGAACCCCCAGGACGGTAAACATCGCTTTATACATCCAAATCCAGTCGACAATTCAGGGGGTGTTAAGGTTAAGCTGGCATATACGCTCATGGTCGGCAGGGACGAACACCTCATAGTGTCCCTCCTCGTCACCACCCCCGCACAGTTGGTCGCAAAGACGGAACTCTGTGAGCTCCTCTAGGGTTATTTGCGAAGGCGTAACTTTTACATCTGAGGTGGCCCAGGCATATCTGTCAACTCAGGGCCTCAAAAGGGGAAGTTGCGCCATACCTACAGACTCGCATCACAGTTAACCTTAAAAGTGTCACCTGTTGGAGGTTCCCATCTCCTTTGATCCTTAAAAGTTATACAACTGGAACTGGCAGACTTTCTTAAATCAGTAGCAGTAATCCGAGCCATAGCAATAACCATGTAGTCTGACCATTGATCTCCATTGTTGAAAATGTCATTACAATGATGCCTCCACACCCACCAAAGATCCGCCCCTACAATTGCCTCATTCCTTGGCGTGACCTTTCGAATCCGAAATTCCAAAGGAGTACCTTCAAATAAATCAATGAGCAAAGGATCCAACATTTGCCAAATGCATCTTGATTTCACACAATCCCTAAGACAATGCACCATTGTTTTCAGATATGCATTGCATCTCGAACATCTGTTTGAATCAGTTAAATGACGCTTGAACCGGAAGGCATTTGTTGGAAGCGCATTTTGTAAACCCAGCCACATCATCATCTTTATCTTCTCTGGAATATTAAAGCACCAAATCCACCCATAGTCGCTATTTTCAATCGAATTCACTTTCCTCGTCAGGAGCCAACGATAACCTTCTCGAAATCTATAGGCTTTTAGCGATGCGGGCCACCAGATCCATCCAAGCTCCGATTCTGACATACATTAGAGGAGGCCCAAGGTTATGAAGAAACTGTTTGACCTCATGAGAAATTGTCATTGCAAGGTTATCCCCCTCCCAAGTACCATTGCTCCACAAATCAGCAAGAGAAAAATTTGTTTCAGATATGTGAATATAAGACGTAAGCTCACAAACTTTGTCAAGAGGACTCCATCATCATACCAAATCGATTGTTGCATATTTCTCACATTCCATCGGAATCCTTCTTTTAAGATATCATAAGCCTTTAGAATATTTCTCCAAGTAGTTGAGGCATTGTGACAATGAATACTGCCCATGTCCTTGGAGTTCTAGAGATATTTGTGAGTGAGAACATGCACCCACAATTTGTTCGTATTATTCAGATAATCCCAAACCAGCTTGCCAAGCAGAGCCGTGTTCGCACAGAGAGTATCTCTAACACCCAAGCCACCTGCCTTTTTAGGAGTTATAGCAATGTCCCACTTGACCAAAGGCAACCCTCTCCCATTCGCTTGACCCTTCAATAAGAACTGATGCATCAAAGAATCAATCTTGTCGCACGTTGACGAATGGATTTTTGACGGTTTAGAATTTCACAAATGAATTCTCGTTGCAAGTATAGTTTCTAAACCAAGCAATAATCCTTTCATACAAAAAGTTGTTTGTCACTAAAACAAACCCCTAAATTTATAAACCGAAGTATTCAAACCTCGGGTCGTTCTCCCTAGGAATTGTAATGAAGTGTCTTGTTATTGGTTTGAGTTGTTTTGGGGTTCTGGATAAGAGACATGAAAGTAAATGGCGATGAAAATAAACTAACAACTATAAAGCTCTTGGCAAGATATGAGAACTAGAAGTTCTATCCTAGTTATCCTTCTCAATTGTGATGAGTATTGATCATTGCTACCACTTAGTTAACCCTTACTAAAGAAAGGAAAGTCAAGTGGATGAATTGACTTGAGCCACAAGTCCTAGCCAACTCCCAAGGAAAGACTAGCTTTAGTGCACTCCAAACCAATTAGCAATCTCTCCAATTATCAATCAACAAAGGAATTAGATAACTCAAGTGTCACTAATTACTCTACCTATGCCAAGAGGAACAAAATCTACACTAAAACTAAAAGAGACATTTTAACAAACACATAGAGTGCAATAGAAGTAATCATTATTAAATGCAAGAATTAAAGAGAGATCTAACTACAAAGGCAAGAGATCAACAATAGAAAAGTAAAGAAGAACAATTATTGTGAATTACCTCTTATTGAATTGAAAGAATGTAGAAGGAACAATACTAGATCTACAACAAAATGTAAGAACAACATAAAGGAAATTACAACAAAAGAGTAGAAGAAGATGAATGTAACAACAAGGAATTGAGAAGATAGAAGTAGAAGAAGATGAATTAAAATCTAGATCTAATAACTAAACCTAATCCTAATCCTAATTCTAGAGAGAAGTGAGAGCTTCTCTCTCTAGAAACTACTTCTAAACTAATCCTAATGAGTGTGTAATGATTGGAATGAGTTGGAATCCCTTTTGCTCTTCAATCCTTGGCTTTAAATAGCATCTTTGGCGCCAAAGTTGGTTGCAATTGGGCCCCACAACCCTTCAGAATTCGTTGGCCACGTTTTCATTAAAAAATCATAAAACGTCACCGACGCGTACGCGCACAGCACGCGTACGCGTCCATGGGGTAATTCGCGGGTGCGCGTGCGCGTCCATGGGCGATTTCAACTTCTTTGACTTTTCATGATTTCTCCACTTTGCATGCTTTCCTTTTCACTCCTTTGATCCATTCCTAGCCTTTTCAATCTGAAATCACTAGCAAACATATAAAGGCATCTAGTGGAATCAAAGGTGAATTGAATTTAGCTAATTTAAGGTCTAGAAAGCATGTTTTCACATCTAAGCACAAATTAGGAGACAATCACAAAACTATGCTATTTCATTGAATAAATGTGGGTAAAAGGTGATAAAATCTCTTAAAATCAATACAAGATAAACCCTCAAAATGGGGTTTGTCACACGTATACTTCGGAAGATGGGAAACTTGTATATTGTAAACTGGAATAGAAGCCATCACCGCATTCACAAGACAAAGTCTGTCCGCCTTATTAAGCAAACACCCCTTCCAACTAGCAAGTTTTTTCTGAATCTTGTCAATGACCTCCTGTGCCATCTTCCTAGAAGTCCTATCATGACCAATATTAACACCCAAATATCTTCCTAAATTTTGGCAAAATCGGATACTAGAGACCCTTGAAAGCACCTCTTTTCTTCTTGCCGAAACATTCTTGGAACATTGAGCCTTAGATTTATGGATATTCACCTTCAGCTCCGACGCTTGAGTAAACATATCCAGAATCTTCATAACCTCTGTCACCTGATGAGTTTTTGTGGCTTTACAAAAAAGTAATAGATCATCAGCATACATCAAGTGAGAGAATTTTGGGCCATGTCTAGAAACAGATACTGGGATCCACGATTCTTGAGAGACTTTATACGATATAAGACAAGAAAGATTCTCCATACAAAGCACAAAAAGATAAGGGGACATGGGATCCCCCTGTCTCAGCCCCCTTATAGGTTTAAAGCTTTGAAACCTATTACCATTCCACATAATAGACAAAAAGGATGAAGTCACTTAAGCCATGATAAGATTAATAGTAGCCACAGGAAAACCAAATTTGATCAAGGAAGTTTCAAGGAATCACCAGTCTACCCTGTCATAAGCTCTTTTAAGATCAATCTTAAATGCCATAGAACCCTTCTTCGACTTGGTGTGCCTCATGAAATGCATTATTTCTTGCACAACTATTATATTTTCTGTTGTTCCTCTCTCTGAAATAAACCACCCTGAAGCGGTCCAATAATTTCAGAAAAGAAAGGACGAAACTTATTAACAAGCACTTTGTAATAATTTTGTAAATAATATTATATAAACTAATAAGACGAAAGTCTTTCAAGTAAGACGGAGCTTCAACTTTAGGGATCAGAACAATGAATATGTCAAAAACTGTCGTACTGATATTCTTACCTGTAAAGGCTCTCTTCACTAAGCCACACACATCATTGCTAAGAGAGTTTCAAATTATCTTGATATATAATACAAGTAAATCAAATTAATTTTTGATACAACAAACATTTATTACTTATACTAAAATTATAAGTAATAATCAAATATAAAATAAAATAAGATGATTTTAGATTATTTTAAACTAAATTTTCTATCACTTTCAAACATTTTTGCGAAACTATTTTAAGTTACAGAAAAGATCTGCATACAAGCCATTAGGGCTTGTATGCTTTACAAGTTCATTAACCAATAAATCCTCAAAACGCGCTGCAACCCTACGTCCAATACACGCGCTATATAAAGATTCCACGTATTTATAACTACCAAATTTAAAAGATTTGTTTCCTTCTTCGTTCTTCTTCTCGTTCTTCTTCTTCTGGTTCTTCTTCTTCTCGTTCTTCTCTCCTTATTTCTAGATTTGTTTCCTTCTTCGTTCTTCTCCTTGTTCTTCTTCTTCTCGTTCTTCTTCTTTTCGTTCTTCTCTCTTTTAACTCCAGCTTCGTTTTCTATCGAATTTTGTTTACTTAAATCAAAGTTTAGATTCGTTTTGAAGATAATGGTTGATTCAACCTCAGATTCTCAGCTGAATCAGGGGGAAGTGGATTATGAATTTGAATCTAACGAAGTTCCTGAGGTTTGATTTACATACGTTTACTCTGAATTTTGTTGCAATAATTTGTATAGCATTGTGTAGCTGAATAATTCGTGAACATTGACTGTGAGACTAACGCGTCAACATAAATCTGTGGTTTGAATGTAATGTATTAGTTTTGATTGATTATATGGAATTTATAGCAGACGCTCGGGTGTAGATCAGAACTTTTTTGGGTGTATTTGTTTCGGTAGTGTGGGTGTATTTACAGTTATGGCTTTTTTTGTTATTTTAGCTTAGTTGTTGTCGTTCGAGTGTATTATATCAGACATGATGTATTCTGCAGCATGTGTGTTTACAGCTTATGGCTTTTATTGTCATTTTAGTTCAGTTGGTACCGTTCCGGTGTATTATATTAGCAATGATTGGGTGTATTTATAGTTTTTGACATGGTGTATTCTGCAGCCTCTCTCTGTTGTTGATGACCAGTTTGTTCCGAAGGTTGGAATGACCTTTACCACCCTTGAAGATGCTGGAAAATTTTACAGGAACTACGCCAAGGTTGCAGGTTTTTCTACAAGAGTTCGAAGCACAAATAGGAACGGAAACGAGATTAAGAATCAATTGATTACATGTAGCAGAGAGGAAAAATGGAAATCTAAAATATCTCCGACCGAGAAGACGAATTCGATAGCCGGTTTAAACTGTCCTGCAAGAATTTATATACACACATTGAAGGATGTTGGTGCTTGGATCATTTCAAAGGTTGTGCTGGATCATTCACACCCTTGTTGTCCAAGTAAAGCAGAGATGCTCAAACAGCACAGGGAACTAAGCATGTCCATTCGTCGTACAATAGAGAATAACGAGGAGGCTGGTATCAGACCAAGTAAAACTTACCAATCATTTATTGCAGCTGCCGGTGGTCATCGAGAGTTAAATTTTATTGAAAAGGATGTGAGGAATTACATTACTAGGGAAGTGCGGAATGTTTCCGAACAAGAAGATGCAAAGGAATTAGGAAAATATTTGTTACAAATGAAAGAGAAGAATCAGAATTTCTTTTTTGAGCTTGAACTCGAGGAGGATCAATCGATTAAGCTGGCTTTTTGGGCCGATGCAAGAAGTAGAGCTGCCTTTGAGTATTTCGGAGATGTTATTTCATTTGACACCACCTACAATACAAACAGGTAACAAACTGTCCCTATTTATGATGCTAAATTAATGTATTTTTATGAATCTGCCGTAGAGGTGTATATTGGGTGTCTTTTGGGTGTATAGAAAGCATTTTGTTGGATGTACCTAACGATTTTTCATTCTGCACTATGGTAATTTGTTTCAGATATAATTTGGTTTGTGGTTCTTTTGTCGGGGTGAATCACCACGGTCAGTCAACACTTCTTGGATGCTCTTTGATGAAAAACGAAGAAATTGAATCATTCAAATGGTTATTTCAATGTTGGCTTCGTTGCATGGGAGAAAATGCTCCGAAAGGATTTCTCACCGATCAATGCGCATCAATGAAAAGGGCTTTAGAGGCCTGTATGCCAACAACAATTCACTGATGGTGTATTTGGCACATCATGAAGAAGATTCCAAGCAAATTAAATGGCTATAAAGGACATGCAGATATTGAACAACAAATTAGCCAAGTTATTTGGAACTCTCATAGCAAAGACTCATTTGATAGGAATTGGAATGATTTTCTGCTAAATTTTGGTCTTGTGGACAACAGGTGGCTTTCAGGTAGTGTTGTTTTAAAATCTGCAGCAGAGGTGTAAATTTAATTTTTATTGGGTGTATTTATAGTCTGCGTTTGGGTGTATTCTGCAGATCTCTATGAAGATCATCATATATGGGTTCCAATCTATTTGGATCACCATTTCTGGGCAGGGATGAGAAGCACGCAAAGGAGCGAGAGCATGCTTTCATTTTTTAACAAGTTTATTACCCAGAACAGCTCGCTTATTCAATTCGTCAAACAATACGATAATTGCCTCGGAAGCAGGGAGCAAGCAGAGAGAGAATCAGATGCTGCAGATTTTCATACGGTCATACCGTGTGCAACCAAATCCTCCATTGAAGCTCAGTTTCAAGATGTGTACACTCATCAAAAGTTTAGGGAAGTCCAAGCGCAATTCAGAGGAAAGGTGAATTGCATCACTAGATTAACGAATTCTGCTCTAGGATATTCAGTATATGAGGTTGGAGAACAAGTTTCCAGCTCAATATTCAACAAGTTTGTGGATACTTACGACTCAGTTGCAGCTGAGATAAAATGCCAATGCTTATTATTCGAGTCGAGAGGTATACTGTGTCATCACGCACTAAGCGTGTTAAGCTTTGAACAAGTAAGCCAAGTGTCACCTAGATATATACTGGAACGATGGATCAAGAAGGTAAAGAGGCGATACACAAACATCAAGAGCAGCCACGACGAGCCACTTTTGGAGCCAAGAAGCAAGAGGTTTGACCAATTGGTTTTTCGTTCGCAAAATATTTACGAATTTGCATCCGAATCGGAGGAGCTGACTGCAATTCTGCACCGTGCGTACGATAACGTCATGGCTGAGATAGAATCATTGAAAGCCAAAAGAAAGGGTACATCTTCTTTATCTCACAAAGACGCCAACTTGGAATCCGTTAACGAGCTTCAAAGCCCCCCAAGGATTCGAACAAGAGGACGTCCAAAAAATAGGCTAGGTTCAAAGTTGGACAAACAGATTGCAAATGCCACAAAGAAGAAGAAAACGAAAGTTTTAAGCGATGTAAAATTGATGTTCTTTAAATTTCTGGTGATTAAGTTTATTTTTGTCGTTAATAGTTTAGCTAATATGTGAGTTTGTTATATTCAGATAAACCTGTTTGATGTTGCATCAGTGGTGCATTCAAATTCCAGCCAATATCAAGGACATGTTATGAATTATTAGTTCAGGGTACCAGCAGCAGGGGACAACTCTTTGGGTGTATAGTTACAGAATATGGGTGTAAAATCAATGTTCTTTTGGGTGTATTTTTGTGAATTTTATTGTGATTCACATTTTACATATAGATACATATATATACTTCAGAATCTTCTGTTTGTTTTTTTTTTTTACAATGGTTTAATGGTTTTAGGTATTAAGGTTTAGGGTTTTAGGGTTTACAGGTTAGGGGGTAAGGGTTTAGGTTTTAAGTGTTTAGGGTTCAGGGTTTTAGGCACAAAGCATCAGGGGGGATATATTTAAGGGTGTATATTCAACTTTCTTTGGGTGTAAAAAATGGCAGGTTATGGGTGTATATTTGATTTGATATTTTCCTTCATATTATAGTACATGTAATTCATACATTTTGAACACAGCACACAGAGTTTAATAACAGAAAGAAATTTCACAATAAAATGCATTATAATTGTCAAATATTTACAACATGTCTTCCATTTGTTACAAGACTATATAAAATTTACATTAAGCAATGTCAACATCCTGAGAATCTATTACATTAAGCAGTGTCAACATCCTCAGAATCTATCTGACAATATGGACTCAATAACAACGAGGATGGCTTGGACAGTCTTATTGCATTACTTCCCCTAATGGCTTCATGTTTGTCTATATTCATGTCATGGAATAGAATCCGGGAAGCATATTCCACTCTAAAGTGGTCCACCTCGTCCTATAGTAAAAAAGGATATTCTGTTTTAATCAACCATGTTAATTGAGTAATGTAATACAGAGTTATTTAGTTTTAAACATATTTACCTGAGTCCAATTGTCCCACTCATACTTTCGCCTCTTAATGTTTGCGGGCTCAAATATCTCAAGTCACTTCATTACGTAGATAGCACAGTCATAGCTGAAAACAGAAAAATAAATTATAAATTACATATAGAAAAGTTTAATTTTCAGAGTGAAAGATTTATACCTTGTCTTTTGGCTCGGGATGTGAAGGTATGGTGCTACAATTTTCCTGTCCTTGTCCTTTGATTTCAGAGGTGCCCCCGGCATATACTTTAATTCGTGATATTACGTATCCCTTAAAACACAAAATAAATCAGTAATAAATGAATAATTTCAATAAAAGGATACACCCAAAGGAGTTAATAGTTACCCCTTATATTAAACAGAAATACACCCAACTATATATATACAGAACACAGAACCAACTTACAACAAATGTATTCAGCACAGTTCTCTCTTCGGTAGGAGATTTGTTGTGTACTGGGTCGACTATATAAAATTTCTTCTTTCTTGTATCAGCGACCCATAACCACCAATGGTCTGAATGGCAAACAGGTGCAAAAATCTGAAATATGTGCAGATTGAACACCATTTTAATTTATTTGGCACATAAGTAAAAAATTGTAATAAGAAGTTTTTGAAATGAAAACTTACATAACGATGTGATGCTAATTTTTTAAGGTCCAAGAAGGGTATAAACATTGGGTAGTCTTCCACCCTGAATGGCCTATTAGCGTTAGCGTTTAAGAATACCCCCTTTGGATGATTTACAATCGCCATGTTCTGAAAAAATTGAGAACAACCAAATGAATCCAGAAAATACACCCAAACGAATAAACAACTCCCACCCAATTGAAGATAGAAAATACACCCAAATGAATAAACAGAATACACCCAATGTAAGAAAAACAATATATCCTAACGAATGCAGAAAATACACCCAAAATTCGTTGAAGCAACCCTTACCACAATATCAGGGGGGAGACAATATACTTCTTCTTGAAACCTTTGAATATTTTGTTGGTTTAAGATGAAGCACATGGCAGAGACAATCTAGAAAAATAGAATACACATCAATCAGGATTGTACTTAATTTTGGTGATAAAAAAATTAATATTATTGTGATATTACCTCAGCTTCTATATGCGTTTTAGGCACAAGTGATGCAAGGTGAAATTTTGACAAAGTGTATATATCTCCAGCTTGGAGTCTGCCGATGTCGTCAAACTCATCAGTTCGCTCATTTGAGTAGGATTTCACTCGTATAGTCAAGTGGTAGCATTTTTGTTTCATGTCAGTAGTATCTAAATTTGGCCTGACAGGAGTCTCAAACTTCTCGAAACTCTCTGTCGCACTCTCCTTTGGAATCTGCGGACTTTTTTCTTCTTTTGACCCCCATCACTTGCAATTTTATGTACCAGTTTCTCTAATTGTTCTAGCAGTGTTGGAAAATCTGGAATTTTTGCCACGTGTTCATCTTGCGTTGACGCTCCCTCCTGCATTGTTGTTTCTTCTTGGCTCGAATCAGTGAAGCCAAGGCTGTATGATGGCAACTGGTCTTTTTTAGGAACGTACGATGCTGTCCGTGCCATCATCAACAATGCAGCAACCTCTTCTGGGGCTGGATTACTGCGTGATCATTTATAACATATTGTAACAATAAGAATATATGGATGATAACCAAAACATTGATTTTAGTGTAATGAACCTACATTTTAGATGGAGCTGGGGGAGGTGTGGGTGTGCTTTCTTTAAGTTATGAGGGGGGGTTCAGGAGTGCTGCACGGCACATAAAATTAATCATTACATAAATAAAACTATTCAGGGGCAATATACACCCAAACTGTAACCCAATATACACCCAAACTGTAACCCAATATACACCCAAACTATAACCCAATATACACCCAATAATATTTCTTACGTTTTTGTAGTTCCTTCAATTTGTAGCAGAGGGGTTGGTTCATATTTTGTCTCAGGTATTTCTTCAAATTCTGGCACAGCGGTTGTTTGGGACACTGGTAGATAAACTTGAATCGGTACTCTAAACAAGAAGAAAAATGAAAGGTTAACAATGCCTTTGAAAATAAAAAGGTTATAAGAGTGAAATGTTCTTGAAAAAACTCACATTGCAAGAGCTTCGGACGGTGTCTATTTCCTCACAAGCATCATATTCAAATCAGCCGGCTCACTGTCTGACTCTTCAACCAGACTCATTCTAAAATACACCCAAAGAAAGTCAAAAATACACCCGAACAATTCAAAAGAAAGACAGGCTTTGTTTTTTGAGAACTTACATAATTGCAGTTTTTGGTTTTTTTCCTGCCTTTTTTTCTCGAATAAAACAATAAAGGGATTTTTTTTCTAAAAAAAATATACAGAATTAGAAGTAGAAGGTAATAAAAGAACAAAAGTAATGGATATTTGAAAGAGAAATTACATGTTGTCTACCGGTCTGTTTACGCTACTTTATGTTGTGTGTCCTTGAGAGGAAGGATCATCACTTCCCAAGTTTACGTCTGGTATTCTAAACAGAGTTCATGTTATTCAGACAAAATATCATACAGTTAAATCATGATAACAAGATTTTATTAAATAAAGCTTCTTACGTTTCAGAGGAGACATAGTGACCTTCCGTCGATCGCAGGTCAGCTTCCTTCTTCCTGCGAAACAAGAAACAGTTGTTAACAAAGAAAACACGCTAAAATCTGAAATATACACCCCAACAAGACATACCCCTGTGCAGCAGAATTTTCATTCTTTCCCCTTAAGAATTCATTTAGTTCTTCACTTCCTATTTCAGATCTGTTAGTACATTCATAAAAGAACATGTTAACAAAAATAATCATGCTTATAGACGGTAATATAGCTTACAAAGTACTGTACCCATGATAGGATTGATCTTCTTCAGAAGATGAATGCTCAACAACAACCTTTTTATTTTTGGATTGTGTTCTGGGTGGAAAAAACAAGTATGAATCAGAAATAAAAAATTAATTTTATCACAAAATATTATTCAAAAAAGTGCTTACTTTTTTGGTGTTCTTTCTGTCTTTTTCTTTTTTTTGCTTCTTCACCGGTGATGATTCTTCACTTCTATAAGTTATTAAGAGACACTTCAGTTAATACATGAAATCTTTATAATAAAGCCAAAAGAGAGGAGTAATAATTTCAGAACATTATTCATCAGTTGATTCAGATTCTGCCTCAGAATCTTCTTGACTCTTCTTTCTTTTTTTGGAGTCGATTCTGGAAGGCAAACAATCATTATTTAAAACATAGTAAAGATATAAAATACACCCAAATGAATGCACGATATACACCCAAATGAATGCACAATATACACCCAACACAACAAACAAAATACACCCATTTTAATAAACAAAACACACCTAACTTGATGAACAAAATACACCCAAGTATGGTACTTACTTTTTTCCTATTTTGCTGGGTTGTTTTCTTGGTGAATCCTCTGAGTCTTCTTGAGTCTCAGACTCAGAGGTAGAACTCTCATTATCATTTGTTTCTGTGTACGAAGACGATGTTGAACTTGCCTTCCTTTTTTTTGTTTTTGTTTTTTATTTCTTGTTTTTTTTCTCTATTTTTTTCATTTTCTCTCTTGTTTCCGCCATCTTTACAATCCCCTGAAACATTATAAATATTAGTTAGCGACATTCAGGTAAATAAAATACACCCCACATATTATGTTCACTTACCATATTTTTCTCTATTTCCTCCTTCATTCTTTCCACCAACTGTTCCTTACTCCAGTTCGCTATCCAGAGTTTTGGTGGTCTTTCTGCCCTCTTCTTGTCTTTATTTTTAGAGAGATGAAAGTAAATTATCATCAGGGCAAAGAGGCAGCCATCAATTGCCTTTTTCTTTTTCTCCTTGTAATCGGTTACACCCTTGATGATAAAATTCAATACATGCCCTCCCCAGTTTCTCTCTGTTATGGTCTCCATCTCAAAAATTGGGGTCAAGTGCACAGGCGAGATTTTGTTTATTGTCGTTGGTAAAAGGAATGCCATCTGTATATAGAGGATGAAAATCCTCTTGAACATTAGGCAATCCTGTTCGTTACCAACACCAATATCTATTATCTCATCTGTAAGACTTTTGAGGGTCTTATCCTGAAATCTTCTAAAAATTTCTTTATTATCCTTAGAAAGTTTCTTATAATTGAATTTTGTAGGAAATAGATCTCCTACAAAAAGGAAAACAACATAGTATGAAAATCAGTTTAAATACACCCATGCATAAGCTTAAATACACCCAAGTATCAGTTAATATACACCTATAATTTTTAGCGAGTTACCTGATGTCTTGATGCCAAGCGCATCACCTATTCTTTTTGGTGTTATTTTAAAAGAACCGTATCCGGTTTCCAGCCTGTTCTCCCCTAATTTGAAGTTGTTAGCCAACTCCCTTAATACTTGGTGATGCACCCTTAGTGGTGGGATGTGCATCAAGCCACCGAATCCCAAATTCTTCACAATCATTTTCTTCTCCTCACTCATATTTCTGAATTTGTCACTTAATAAATGTGTTGACACTTAAGGTCTTTGGTTTGCTGTAAAATAAAACAAAATTATAGTCAGATATATTTCTATTATATAAAACTGATTTCATCTGAGGCATATATTTGTTCTTACATTTTTTCTAGCTTGGTTTCTCGCTGCCATTTTTTCTGAAACAAAAAATACACCCATAGATGTCAGTAATATACACCCATAGATATGAGTCAGATACACCCATAGATATGATTCAGATACACCCATATATATCAGTAATATACACCCATAGATATGATTCAGATACACCCAACAATTTATGCCATATACACCTAACAAATTACTCCATATACACCCACTAAATTATGCAATATACACCCAAGAACAACCAATATTACAAGGACAAGCAATATTAGAATAGTTGCAACAGTTGATTATATTACACTATATCAGTTCAGAAATTTACATCCAACAAATTATACCATATACACCCAACAAATTACGTAATATACTCATAAAAATCAGTTACGAGAAAAACTAGAACAAGAAGATCAGTAAAACGTAGAATAACTAAGAAGAATAGTAAAACCTAGAACCAAGAAGAACAGTAAAACATAGAACAAGAAGAATATTAAAAACAGTAAAATGAGAGATAGAACAAGAACAACAATAAAACCTAGAAGAACGTAGAAGAACAGTAAAACCTAGTTCTTCGATTTCGAAATGTGAAAAATCTACAAGATGACTAAAATAGTAACGTACCTTGAGTAATATTTCTTCGTCTTTTTTTTAAATTGTTGATGGAGAGTTCTATCTTTTGTTGATGGTTTTTGCTAATCTTCGCGACGAGTTCTATCTCTTAATTTTGGAATGTTGCTCGAAGGTTGACGGTTTGTATATTCTTCGAAGGAGAAGTGGAAGACTGCACCATAACGAGCGCTTTTTTCCGATGCGTAACGCGCGTGACATTGACGCTCTATTCAAAGAGTATGAGTGCGCGTGTATTCTTATTAGGCTGGACCAACTTATAATACTTGTATACCTTTTCTACTTGTATGTGTAACAAGCCCCTTTAACTTATTAACAAAATTCAAAATGGCTTACGCATATACTTTATATTTGCAAAAGAGCCAAATGAGCATTTAAACCAATAAAACTTATTTCACATCTCTCTATCTAAACACATCTTTATTATGTAAATATTAAATAGGATTACTACAAACTGCCCAATAATAAATAAATTAAATAATGGATTATACCGTAGTAAAATTGTATATATACACATAACATATAAATATATAGGAAATATCACTCCTAAATTAAGACATTATTTTAAATACAAAATAAATTTATAATAAAATTTATTAAATTGGAATGACATTATTGATTTTAAAATAGTATACAGAAAAAAATGCTCATCCTAACAAAATATAAAAACAAACATATTAATTATATACTAAAATTATTTATTAATATAAAATATACATTAAATACAAATATATAAGAATTAGTTTAGTTATTATTTATAGTGTGTAAGTAACAATTTTTTAAATACATGATAAATATTACTAATAGAACCTTCACGCATCTTATACCGATAAAAGGCTAATATTTTTTTTATATTAGTCTCCTCATTCGTCCATTTAAATAAATATTGAGCATTTAAATTTTGTTTTGTGTATATATTAATTTATGAAAAAAATTAAAAAATTAGTATTTTTTGTTAAAATTTAGTCAACACTTAACTATAAAAAAATTGATTAATTTTATAATATTAAATATTATCTTATACTATTAAAAATATTGATAATAACTAATTAATAACTAAATATCACAAATTCTACTGGCTTTTTAACACCCCTCTTAATCTATTATTCGAATTATATAAAAACCAATTAATAAAAAATATTATATATAATCCAGTAACACATGGCTACCACGTTTCTATATAAAAACCAATTAATAAGCAGGAACCTTTCAGCTTCCTAGCTAGAAACCACCTTCATCACTCCTTTGTAACAAGGTAGTAGCCATGGCGGCCAAAACCAGCGACGACTGTGACAAGGGCTTCGCAGACAGCTACATGCTGCTGAAGCACGAAGACGCCCGGTTCTTCGATCTGCTTCACGTCCTCACTTCGCGAAACATGTCGCGAAGGAGGTTTGTGGAGAGCCACGCGGAGGGCGAAGTGGACGAGAGCTTCGGCCACCGGTGGCTTATATTCATCTCTATCTTGGCCCAGAAGCTCTTGCAGTTGATGGCCAAGCCATTAGCGTTCTTTGGGATCTGCGTTGAGCTTCTCATCAACTTGATTGCCCTCAACGGTGGTATCTTCTATATCATATTTAACTTCATAAGAGGTAATTAATTACTTTAATTTTTCATTCATATATATAACTTCATATATAATAAAAATTTATTTAAATGTATACTTGAATACATCGGCACACTCTCAATTTTAGAGATAAGCCTTTGGAAATAAACATACACACAAGTTGCCAAGTTGGCAGCTTAATTATAATTAAGAGTGTAAAATGTTTTATTTTTTCTACTTATTTATAAGAAAAGTTAATGCAATGACTAGCAAGAAAAATATGATTAAATATGATTTTAACAGAACTTAAAAATTGGAATCAATTTAATTTTTAAATAAAGGTATCAATTAAATATTTCAGCAAATCAGCACCTTTAAGATACAAGATGCTCTTAATTTTTTAATAGCTCTTTCAATTTGGACTTTTGTGTTTTACTTTTATTCTCCCTCCATTACTTTGATTAATATAAAAACAAAAGAAAAAGAAGCTAGAAGTAAATATGTTTACTGAATGCCAAAATCGATCAGAGTTGTTGAGTGGTGCTTAACTAGAACTTAAGAACGAAGAAGATAAATAAAGATAAGTTCGTTGCATTGGCTTAAATAAAAAACCGGAATAGTATTTTTTTAATCCTTTTATGCTAAATTATTTTTTTATCCAATATGGATCGATATCTAATTTTTCTCAAAAAATAAAATCTAATACAATATCATATGATAATTTATTTCACAAATTTAAACTTTTAAATAAAATATATAAATAATTATATTTTTAAATTTGATGACTTTATTATTTATAACAAAGCGTGTGTCATAAACTTTTTTTTCTTCTGAAACTTAAGTTATTAAATAAAGGTAATTCTCTAATATCGACTATTTTGATGTCGAATTTATCTACTTTTTTTTAAGATAAGTTTATAATATTTTAAAATTATTTATTTTCATATTATTTAAATTAAATATTGCCTTTTAATATTTTTTAATAAATTAGACATCAAAATTTAGACACCATATATAACAATCACCATATATGTATATGTAGTAATGCAATTATTTTATGTGAAGTTGTTAATTAAAAATTCTAAGATAATTTAACATGTATGTTTGAATAATTTATTATCAAATAACTCTTAACTATCAATTTCATATAAAAATAAGTGCACATACATTTTTATCATAAATTAACAACAGTATCAAAACGACCACCTTTCTAAAATTTATTAGGAGTGTATATATATGAATTGAGTATGATTTTTTTTATTAGGTCATATGTTTATTAAATGGATGGCTTTAAAACAAAAAAAATAAATAGATCCTTAATTTTTTAGTTTGTGGACATTTGTTTTTAATAACATGATAAGATAAGGTATTGAGAATAAGATACAAAGGATAGAGACACAAAATTTTATATTCTTGTATTTTATTTGGTAATAAATTAGAACAAATTATGAAAATCTATTTTATTCTCATTTTCTTTCATTCAAAAAATTTAAGAAGAAAAATATAATAATAAAAAAATATAATTATAAAAAATTAACAAAAATAATAAAAGAAAATAAAAATAAGTCGTATCTATGGTTAGTATCTCTGTGTCATTCCTATCAGAATGGATACAAAATACATTAATTCAATATCTCTAAATATAATGTATCTGTCCATATGTCATCTGTCAAACAAGATTTTATATCTCTGTGTTCCTGTTTTAGTGTCCTGTGTCTATAAACAAATGCAGCCTTAAGTTTCTTCTGAGAATTTGAAAATACATTTAATTCATTGACCTTCTCAAAACTTGGACATATCGATCTCTCTGGATTTAATTTGTCCTAATTTAAAAACTCTTCCATGTGTGCATCTGTGTATTGGCCAAATCAGTACAACAGAAGTTACATTTGATTTTTTTGTTGAGTCTGACAAACTCAAATTAATAGAGTATTTATGATTTTCTAATAGATAAATTTAGTCTTTTAATAATTGATATAAGTATTAAAAAATAATTATGTTAAATATACCTTAAAAATAGAGTTTATAAAATATTAGTAATTCTTTTTCTTCTTAAAAAAAATAACTCATCAATTGGTTAAATTACTATGCTCTTAAATAACTTATACTATGTTCAACATTTACTGTTATTTAGATTTTTTTTATCAATAATAGACTTATCATTGTAATTATTTTTTAGTAAGAGTACATAAAGAAAACCTAGTATATAAGGTGTAATAACTTAATAAATATTTTTAAAGGAAAATTTTTTATTTTCTTCAATAAAGAGAAGAACTTAAAAAAAATAATTTTTTTGTCTAGAAAGATAAAAAAATTTTACCAAACAAAATACTAATGAGAAGAGTGAGTGAGTGAGTGAGCGAGTGTTGATTACTTCACTATCCATACTGGTGTTCTTCTTAGATACATTTCCTTAACAGTGAAGTGCATGACATGAATAGTTTCTAGAGGAGGATCCATTCATGCAAAGTGGTGCCTTATCACAAAGAGAATTTTGCACTGGGACAAAATACTTGACATCTGCAATCAGTATGATATAGCACTATTCATTGGTGACGGGCTAAGACCCGGATCCATATATGATGCGAATGACATGGCTCAATTTGCTGAGCTCTTGACGCAAGGAGAACTGACACGTAGAACATGGTAAAAGGATGTTCAGGTGATTGATATGCACAAGATTCCTGAAAACATGCAGAAGCAGCTAGAATGGTGTAATGAAGCACCCTTCTACACTCTTGGTCCACTAACAACTGATATTGCTCCTGGTTATGATCACATTACCTCTGCTATTGGTGCTGCCAATATCGGAGTACTTGGTATAGCTCTTCTCTGCCATGTAACTTCAAAAGAACATCTCGGTCTACCAAATCGTGATTATGTGAAGACCGGAGTTATATCTTACAAGATAGCTGCTCATGTTGCTGACTTAGAGAAGGGTCATCCACATGCTCAAGCCTGGGATGATGCACTAAGTAAGGCGAGATTTGAATTCCGATGGATGGATCATTTTGCTTTATCTTTGGATCCAATGACGGCCATGTCTTTCAATGATGAAACATTGCCATCTGAAGGCGCAAAGGTAGCCCATTTCTTCTCTATGCGTGACCCCAAATTCTGCTTTACGAAGATAACAAGGATGTCAAAAAGTATGCTGAGCAACATGGCTATGGCAACGCCGAGGAAGCTTTGAAGCGTGGAATGGATGCTATGAGTGCTGAATTTTTAGCTGCCAAGAAAACTATCAGTGGGGAGCAGTATGGTGAAGCTGGTGGAGAGATTTACTTGCCAGCAACATACTTAAGTTCCAAAGAGAGAGGACCATATAAATGAAGCAAATCAACGGGAGAATTGGCTACACAATCGGCCTTATCTATAAGGATAGTGTGAAATATTTTTAAGCTAGTCGTAGGAGAATAATATCTTAGAACTCCTATCTTGAACTTTACTTTTATTGTGAATTATCCATTTGTCAGGAATGAGAGCAGTTGACTGATTTGACTAAATTTTCATATAACGACTCTCAATTATCAACTTCACGTGAAGTTTGACTGGAATTGAATTTCCATCTAAATTGAATGAGATTAATTAATTGGGGAGTGCTAGGTAAACAATGACTATTTTGAATAACATGAACAACAACCAATTAAATAAAAATACACTACACCCTAATTTAATGCTACTAATTAAATTTGCTCTTTTAACTCTATTAATTCACATTGTTTATACATTCTTCAAAAATGTTGTTGGTTACCTATACTATTCCTAATTATATTTACATGAGATTTGAATTGACCCTTGTAAAAATAGACCATTTCTTACATTTGACATGCGTTGAACAGAGTATCAAGAAAAGGCCTCAACTCAAGTGTTGATAGCTTTAGACAGACACCAAAACCGGGACACTTATGTTGTGGCCTTCAGAGGAACAGAACCCTTCAACGCCGACGATTGGTGCACGGACATCGACATCTCATGGTACGGAATCCCCGGCGTGGGAAGAATGCACGGCGGCTTCATGAAAGCATTAGGGCTACAAAAGAATGTGGGGTGGCCAAAGGAAATCGAAAGAGACGAGCGTCTTCCACCATTAGCATATTATGTTATTAGGGACATTCTAAGAAAAAGGCTGAGTGAAAATGAGAATGCAAAGTTCATAGTAACGGGTCATAGTTTGGGAGGTGCACTTGCAATTTTGTTTGGGACAGTGTTGTTTTTGCATGAAGAGACGTTGTTGTTGGAGAGGCTTGAAGGGATCTACACGTTTGGGCAACCGAGAGTTGGAGATGAAGCATATGCAATGTATATGAAACAGAAATTGAAGGAACATTCGGTAAGGTATTGTAGATTTGTTTATTGCAATGATATAGTTCCGAGGTTACCGTACGATGATAAGGAAATGATGTTCAAGCACTTTGGGATATGCCTTTTCTTTGATTGGCGATATCAGCTCAAGGTATGTGTTTCTTTCTCCTTCTACCTTTCTTGTTTTCTTTTCTTTTGTTTGTTATGATAAGTATGAGTCCAAATATATATTTTTCTTAAAATGCATGCAGGTTCTTGAAGAAGAACCGAACAAGAACTACTTCTCGCTATGGTGTGTGATACCCATGACAATGAATGCAATTTTGGAACTAATAAGGAGCTTTACTATTGCATACCAAAATGGACCTCACTACAAAGAAGGATGGCTTCTATTTGCTTTCAGGGTTATTGGGGTATTAATTCCAGGCTTACCTGCTCATGGTCCCCAAGATTATCTTAATTCCACACTTTTGGGACCAATAGAAAAACACTTAAAAGCAGACTGAATATATATTTCATGTCCCTGCTGGCTTCAAAACACAGGGCTATGATAGCTATACCTCTTAATTTGGAACATGTCGTAATTATTAGAATTGTTTGACTGATTGGCTTTTGTTATTAATGCTAAGGGGTGGTTTTGATGTCATAGATATGGTGGTAAAATTTGTAAATCTTTAGTTATTTATCTTTTTAAAAGTAAGAAAATTTAAAGCTTGAATTTCAATAAATATTAAATAATTTTAGAAATTGAATACTAGAAGCTAGTTTGGAAAAGTAGAGGTGTTTATCAACAGAATTAAACTGGATTTTTCTTGACTCAGATTAGGCCTAAAATTACGATTATCAGTTTCATTTTCTAGACCCATACTCAATTCTAATCACGATAAAATCCTAATAATTTGGACTAATTTTGTATTAGATTTAAAACTGGGTCTTAAACCAGAAATTGAGGATGAACACAATAGTTTACAGATGGATTAACAAATAACAACGACATTGTAAGAAAAATTTTAAATAAAATCAAAGTTGATGATCAACAGAATAATATCAACAGCAAAACATATAAATAATGGAAATGATTTCGTGATATCAACTATCATTCATACCAAAAATTCGAAGTAAAAATTTCACTGTGATGATGAGCTGGAGGGATAGCAACTTTGGCGAATAACAAATTGGGTAAGCTCTTTAGTCTTTAGGTTTTGGGTTTGACCGATTTTAACGAAGTCGAGTCAAATTTGATTCAAAATGACCCAATAGAAAAATTTTGGGCAAGGCTTTTGTTTTTTGTGGATAAGCCTCATCAACACAAGGGTGAATTCCTTGGAAGAATTATAAATAATTCTTAAAAATTTTAAAATAGGTATTATATTCTCATATTTGGATTGAAGTTTAAAAATTTATTTTTAAACAAGTTTGATTTTAAAAAATACCATCATTTTAATTTTCACAATTTTTTTTAGTGTATTTGATTCCTATACAAATAAAATCTAAGTAACAAGATAATATTTGAATCACATACACTCTAAAAATAATTTTAGTGATTACTTAATTTGTTTACTAGTTCACATTATACTAAAGAACTAAATTGAATTCTTAGTCGTTAATTCTAATTAGGGTTAAGTACGATTTTGATCTCTAAGGTATAGATAAAAAAAAAAATTGTCCCCAACATATATTTTTTTGCATACAAAATCGTCTCTAAAGTTTAACATGATTTTAAAATCATCCTTCGAACCAAAATACCTCAGTCCAACCACCGCCACACCCAGCCCTTTCCCTCCTACCTAGATTCACCCTCCTCCCTCTCCCCCACTTTCAAAATCCTCTACTACATGATCGCCACCACTCCCACTCACTCCATCGAACAATCTCTCTATGACTCCTCCCTCTCCGTCACTTCCTCCGACGTCAAGTAAGTCCTCAAGCTCTCCTACACCTTCTCCGCCCAGGCCGTCAAGTTCTTCCGCTGGTCCGACCATCACCAAGTCAAGATTTGGTAGAATGGGTGAGGAAGAAGAAGCCCTCTGCCTCCGGTTAAGTCTCGAGCTAAAGGCAGTACCTCACCCTTGTCATCGCTTGGCCATCACCCCCCCCCTTTCCTTCTCTTTTTTGTTAATGTTTGTTTTAGTGATGATGATCATGATTTTTTTGTTTCTTGTTAACGATGATGGTTTTGGTGATAAATTGCTGTTTTGATATTTATTTATTTAAAGTTGTTGTCGAAGGTTGAGTTTTCTTATTGAATTTATAAAAAAATGGTGATGAGATGGTAGTGGGTGAGGTGGTGCATATAGTGATAGAGCGGTAATGGGTGGAGTGGTAGTAATAGTGTGAAGAGAGAAAAAGAATATTTTTGTCATTTAAAAAATTAATCTGATAAACCTTAGAAATGATTTTGTATGTAAAAAAAAAATGTTAAAAACAAAAAAAATTTCGACCTAAATTATAGAGACCAAAATCGTACTTAATCCTTCTAATTACCTTAGAATATCAATAATCCTAATATTACTCGTTAACAAGTTTTCTAGTTAGATTCATGAACTCTATCTCATAATCCTGAAACTACCATCCAAGTAGCTGTCTAGTCACATTAATTAATTTATTACCACTACATTTTCTTTTTTCCAAGCATCATCTAACAACGGCACAAATTAACAATCATTAATATAATCAATCTAATTCCAAGCATAATTAAGCACATGCAATTTAATTCACAATTTTACTGAATTTGCATACTCAACAATCAAATTTACCAAAACACAATCAATTCCATCCATTGTTAATCACCATCATAAACCAACAATAAATCCCATTAACACTAGCAGAATAACACTAGCAACGTTTTGTCTCTCAAACTTACCAAGCTTTATATATCACACACACACACACACACAAAACAGAGGATGCCAATGAGTTCTTACCACTCCAAGTATTTCATTTCGTTCATTCATTCATGGAACACATTTCATTCATTTTAAGTACCTTTTTCTTCTTCTAATCTGGATTGTAACGGATATGCTGCTTGTTTTTTAATAGGATAATATAGGATCAATACTTCTTTTTCTTTGTACCCCTAGCCATTAATCTTTCTTTAAAATGATCAACTTTTTCATTGAGCTTTATTGATTTGATTAATGTAACTATAACTTTAAAAATAATTTATTTTTCAGTGTTTACATCAAAATTTCTCATAAACTTCAATGTCTAGTTGTTGGTGAGGCTTGTTGATACTAATTTTATTTTCTTGCATTCATCAACCATGAGAATTATGAAATTAACCTTAAGTAAACTAGCAATAACCTTCCAAACTAATTTAGCACTTACTTCCATTTAGATTTACATTTCCTCAACTACATACATGTATTTTTTAGCCGTTACAAATATCATAAATGGTGGTTACAAGTGGGGTGTACGTAAATTGGATCGGATATGATATCCGCATTTTTTAGTATCGAATTCGATGTGTGGATTGGATATCGGATATATTCGCATAATTGAATTTTCTCTTTTTAATTATATTTTTATGTAAAAAATTCAATAAAAATATTTCTTTCATATTTTTAAACTTATTTATTCTTAAAAATATTTTTAATCAAACTTTTTCTAAATAACAAAAATAAAATAATACAATATATGAATAATAATTACTAACTAAAACATCTAAATAAGTAAATATAATACCAAACATATATATATTTGTTTATTTTTAATTATTATTGTATGAATCCGCAGATCGGATATGCAGATGTAGAGCAGATATCCGCAATCCGATCCGTAAAGGGTGCGGATCGGATCCTATTCGATCCGATCAATGTGCAGATCGGATCGTATCCGCAATTTTCGAATCGGATGCGGATATTTACCGCAAATCTGCGGATACAATCCGATCCATGAACACCCCTAGTTACAAATTATACTCACAGATTACAAGTTATGAGGGTTGTTGATGTTCCAAAATCCAAAATTGTACCACCCATCTAATATGCCATGCAAATTTAAACTCAATTCTTGTTTGCAACAAAATAACCCTAAATTCCACAAAATTTAGCTACTATCCACAACTACCAGCAACTATCAAAACAAATTCAAACTCAAAACCAACCCCCTGTATACACAAAATTCATACCATAATATCACTAACAACAAGAAATATAACAAAGAATGGTTTTGTTCAAGGGAGTGGAGCTTGGCATAAATGAAAATAAATCATAAAATATTAATAATTACAATAATTAAACTCAATTTATAGCAAATGAAACTTAATTATTTACACAAACTAAATTAATAAAATGTAAGTGAAATAAATTCTGGATACATTTCTTAAAAATTCGGATATCGCACAAAATGAAAAACAAAGAAACACCAGAACCATAAAACACAAAACCATTCAGAAGCCTAGCTCAGGATATCTCTAATTCTCTATTTCAAAAAAATAATTTTCTTATCCGAAACTATAATTGCTGAACGAAGATCAAAATTATGATAACATTGGAGAATCATTTGTCTTACATAAAAAAAAGTCCCAAAACTCAAAACACTCTATTTAATCACTATTTCCAAGGTCCAAGCCCATCAAATTAAATATGTATGTCTTATATATAAACAATAACCAGTTATAATTAGCCCTAATGAAATATCAACTACAGGTATTACTTTTCCCATACGAAGCTTAGGTGAGATCTAAGAGTAAACACGAAGCTCAACTTTTACTTTCAAAACATTGTGTTTACCTTTAAAAAAGTTATGTGTTTATGATTTTAAATTTATATTTTTTTTCTTGTGTTTCTCTTAAAAAAAAGTTATATTTATTTTTAAAAATTTTTATACGTTAATCATTATAAATTTTATTTTTGTATAAAAAATTTCTCTATTTTTCTAGTAAAATTTTTCTTTTTTTTCTTTTTTCTTCTTTACCCTTTATATTTTTTTACAAATACACAAAGAAACAAACAAATAAATAAACAAAGAAATATATAAGAAAAAATGAAGGCGGCCATGTAGAAAGGTATAAAAAAAAAGACAACCTAGGAGAAGAAGGAAAAAAACATAGAAAAAGGAGGAGGAAAAGAGAAGGAAAAGAAGATAGATTGAGGCCTGTTTGAAAAACTTTATAAGTAATTTTTTTTAACATTTGACTTATGAAAAGTAGTAATATTAATGTGGTGCAATTTTCAAAATCAAATTGCAACTTTTTAAGAAGCTATTTAGGGGTTTATAGAGAAGTTAAAAAAATAACTTCTCTCATAATATTTTTATTTTTCATCATATTTCTATAAAATAAACATTTTTAGAATTAAAAATCCAAATACAAAATAACTTATTTATAAATTATTTTTAATAGAATCATTTATTGTTTAAGTTATTTTATCAAAATGAACTTAATTAAGTTGGTTACCAAAATTGGCCTGAGTGCGTGACTAGTAAGATAAGGGAGTAAACACGGTTAGAAGTATTCTATTAGACTTGATTATAAAATTAATTTGGTCACTGAATATTTTTGGTAATAGAAACACTTGTTTGTTTTGAGACAGATAAAATACTCGTTACTTTGTGAAATGAATGTAGCAGTATGATTCAATCAGATTGAAATCCCAACAATATTTACTATTTTTACTTCCACATAGAAAAAAAGAATGAGAAAAAAATAAAAAAAGGCGAATATATAGTATGTCCCATAAACAAGTGTGGTATATACAAATGCATGAAACGGCATGAATTAAGACAAGAGTGTAGCACACTAGTACTAGAAGGGTCAAAATCATAATGACTTGAGTGGTTCAGTCAGCAACAGCATGAGTGCTGAAGCAGCTGATTGGGGACCATATCGGGAATGAAAACACTTTGCAGTTCTTGGAAGTCCGGTTTTCTTGTTGTTCAGGGATCGAGCTTCTCATATTTTCAGCTTTTGTCTCTGCCTTTCTCAACTTGCTTAGAATCTTATCCATTGATGATGATCGCTTCTTCTCCAATTTCATCTGTTCACACCATTTTCTTAATTTTCATTGGATAACCATTTAAATATTGGGCATCAAAATAATTTGTTATTGACTCATTGACTATGAATTTGTTTTAAACTTAAGGCAAAGAGAGTGAAATATAGAAATGTTGTTGAATAAAAGAACCTCAAGTTTGCGTATTGCGGCTTCGGCCTTTGCTTTCTGCAAATTCTCCCACGCAATGATTTTGGCTTCCTCTCTCTTTAACCTGCTTCAGAATAAATGTACATTCATAAATTTACAAACACAAAAACGACGTTATGTGATTTTTGCACCCTCAATAAGCAATGGAGATTATGTCTCGTTAATGATAGGAGAAAGTAAGATGAATGGTTATATCTCTAACACTATTTGATCACATATTTAAGCAGCAAGATGAGCTACTATGACACTGCACTTCTCCCAAAAGCTTAAATTGATAGGAAGAGAAATATTTTGGATTTATGTGAAAATATCATGTTATAAAATCACTTTTTTCCAAAAGCTTAGATGGATAAAAAAAGACATATGAACGATTATGAGAAACTATAAAGAAAATACTTGGAAATGTCTGAGGCTGAGTCTTCAATATCCCAAGGCGAAAATTGGCTGGTTTCAGTACTATTTTCTCTGAACTCTTTGTGGCTACTCAGAGATTTCGTTGCGTGCCTTTTGGATCCCCTGATAAGAGTAGCTTGGCTATCAACCTGCACATCTCTGACCTCAAGCTTAGGGGAATGGCAACCCGGTTGAACCATGGCTGAACCGGTGCAAGATTCTGGAGATGAATGCAGATCACTCTCTGTTTCATCTGCAGGGCTCATTTGTGTTCCTTTGTCACATTTTGAGAACATCATCTCATCCTCATCGTGATTCTTATCTAGTAAATCTGCAAATCAAATTCAATTCTTATCATCCTAATGATTGAGACTTTTATACATAGAAAAATTCTTTCTTTATATGCAACATAGTTCACATTAATTTGTCCAATAGAGAGAGTGTCACACATTTGCTATAAAGTAATAACCAATTCATTACATATATACAGAATCTCAATACTCAATAGTGTTACCGAACTTTCAAATCTTGTTGGTGTCTTTGGATGAGACCCTGTATTTCATTATTTAGCAGATTCCAATTCCCGCAACATATTCAAACTCAAGTTGTATATATAATATTCCTTTTCTAGAAAATACTAATCTTCACTCATCCTTCATTTTATTCATTGAGACTAAAACTTAGCTAACTTTCACTTCTGTATAAACTTCTACTCTTCATCTTTAAAGAATACAAATTAGTATTTCTTTGTTTATCTATCTATCTATTTATCAAACTTCTGTGTACAGCGGTACACTTTTTATTTTTTATTTTTTAACATGAAATACTATACCATTACAGAATAATGTATTGGCTATTTTTTTTAAATATTGGTGAGATTTATTGATAAATTTTGTTAATATAGGATAATTGTTGAAAAAGAAAAATAGTTAGTAATGATTTCACCAATTTTATGAAATATAAAAAAAATCGCTAATAATAATTTCAATTCAAAGTAAATTAAAAAAAATCGTAACTAACAATTTTAATTCCAATTTCTCTTCTTAGAAATCGTTATTAACAATTTCTTTTTATAGAGTAAGAAGAAATAAATCGTTATTAACAAATATACTGTAGGTGTTACGATGTCTAAAAGTTTGCTAATTTAGTGCTTAATTATTAAAAAATAAATAAATAATTAATATTTAATTTAAAAATATAAAAATTTAATAAATATTTAAAATTTATTATAAAAAATAAATTGGAGAACAAATAAACAGTGAATACTGAATACAGAATTGGCCTGTACTGTACGTCTGTAACAAAGAATTTGGTGTGGCTAGTAAAGTAGTAAGTATTGATCAGACCAACATCTAAAAGCAGAATGTCGACACGCACGGATTACAAGGTCTGAGAAAAACCCTATGAAAAAGGTTAGGGATAATACTTTCAATAAAAATAAAATAAAATTATCTATTTTCCGATAACATTAACTATTTTTTTAAATTATCTTTTCATTTATTTTTACTTTTTCTTTCTTTTTTCAAAATCACAATTTCACTTTTTCTCCCTCTGACCAGTCATCAAATTACCAGCACCCCAATCACCGTATACAATAAATCTTAATTTTTAAATTATAATTCTAATAGTTTTAATGAGTGTAAATATTTAATTATTTTTTATAAATAAATTTTATTAATTTATGTTTGTAAATTTAATCAATATAAATTATGACTGATCACATACTAATTTTATATAGAAGATGTTTGTTGAGAGATATATATAAATATGTGAAAATTTAGGTGCATTTGTCAAATAATTTAATTAATTTGATTAAATTTTTATCTAATAATTTTTAATTATTAACTTTAAATAAAGTTGACTGCATCCGAGTTTCCACCACATATTTTACCTTGGGAGAGAGGAGACGATGGGTGATAATTTTTAAATTATAATTCTAATAATTTTTATTAATTTATGTTTGTAAATTTAATAAATATAAATTATGACTGATCACATACTAATTTTTTAAAATGATAATATTTAATGAGCTATAAATGAACCAAATAAGTAAATTTCCTATGATTATTACTAATTTAAATAGAAGATGTTTGTTGAGAGAGATATATAAATAGGTGAAAAGATCATTTGAATAATTTAGCTAAATTTTTATTTAACGACTTTTAATTATCAACCTCATAAAATACACTGCAACTGAGTTTTTCCTATATATTTTACCTTGGCAGATAGGAGACGATGGGTGATATGAGTGTTGAGGGCAGAGCGGTGCAGCGTGGAGCAGAGGACTACCAGAAGAATCCATTCCATCCCCAAAATGATAAGCATCATCATAATGGTGAACAGAAACAGCAAGCGGTGCAAGCACACCGGTGGAGAACGGTGAACCAACAACCAAGTTCCTCACAACCAAACCCTGCCGAATCGGAACCATAGAAGAAGAAGAAGAAGAAGGTGAGTAGGCATGGTTATTGGAGTAGTAACAAGCCGCCACTTGAGGACCTTGTTGACCATGATCAACAATTGGGCCGCTTATGGACTTGGGTCTACGCTGATGAGGTTGTCTGACGTCAGCAGAAGAAGAAGAAACTGGGCTACAAATCCATCTCTCAGCTTCGTCCCATTTGGAAGGCATTGTTCTTCCGCCGGCGCTGAAGAAGGGTGTGAGACCAGACATTGTGTGTCTTCTTATGCTGCTGCTTGAAGCTTTTGCTACTCTCTCTGAGCTCCATCCCTTTTGGGAACTTATCACTGCGCCTTTCTCTCTGTAGTTTGGTGCCCCTGGACTTGGGAAGGACCCAATCAGGTGGTTCTTCTGATAAGAGGAACAAGGCGTTTTCTTCATCTTCTATTATCACCAAGACCAAGAGGAAATTACAATTCAAATTATTATTGGAATGCGAACGTGGTCTTGCCTTACCTATTACTTAATGTAGTGTTCCCTCTTTCTAGTTTTTGTTATGTGTGACAGGGAGAGGTTGATGTGAGTCTACCCTTTTGTTCTTTTTTTAACATAGATTTGGACAATTCTAATTCTAATTCTAATTTTAACACCGTAAACTCACTCATTCTACGTATGTACACGTGTAATATTTTAAGATTTTCATCAATTAAAAAACACCGTGATTTTCCACTTCAACTGAATCCTGGCGCGCATGTGAGTGTACTTAAATCGTGTGAGATTCTTTGCACCGAAAAAGTAACTGTGTGAGATATTGACTGGTCATGGTTTGGTACTTATGGCACTTGGTATGATTAATAGGGGCAACAGGCATCCTAAGAAGCAACTAAGTCAGGCTTTAAATACCTGCTCTTATATTAGGTTATGAGTATTCTCAACTTTCAATCTCACTGTAAAACAACTTAAAAACACATCATTTTAAGTTTCTAATATATTAAATATTTGGTAATATTAAAGAAAATAATCAAAACTTATTTTATTTAATATTTAGTAATTATCATTATAATTAATAAATATTAACTAAAATAAATTTTAATTAATTTTTTTTGTTATCAAATATTTTTATAAACATTAAACATAAGCATACAAACAGGTAAATTTTTGTTCAGAGGTGACATTTATCAAAATATTAGGATTTTTTAGTAAATTTTGTTAATATGGGATAGTTATTAGAAAAAAAAATTGTTAGTAATAATTTAATTAATTAAAATTTTAAATTTTTTTCAAAATCAGCAGTAACTATTAAAAATGCCTGAAAAAGTAATTTTTTTAAAAAAGAAAATCAATAATAACGATTTCAATTTAGTGAGACTTTAAAATTTTGTTAAATACAAATGGTTAATAATAACAGTTTCATATATTTAGAAAATAATTTAAAAATAGAAGAAAAAATAATGTTATGTATACATATGGATGTATAGTGAGTTGTTCACAAATGTGGACCTGTCTTGTTTAGTGACTTGTAAAACGCAAGTAACGTTTAAACAAAAATTTGCATCTCCTGCAAAATGCAGGTTGCATTGGGTTGGGAAGGAAACCAGGTTGCGAAACGTGACCTGCATGCTGAGAGGAGCAGTGTTGATCAGTATAGGGCTAGATAAAACGCAAGTTGCAATTTTCAGCCTTGCACAAGGCAAACGGAAGTTGCGTTTTGCAGCGTTCCTAACTATATGCGTGTCTTTGAAGATGTTCACTTGAATCCTTAAAAGCCAAAACGCAGATGGCTGGAGGAGCAAAGTAAAAAAACGAAGTTAGCTACGCTGAGAAAGAGTTGAACCTAAGTGAGAAAGTTAGAGTGAAAATGGTTAAGAGTAACGAAGGAAAGTGTGGAAGAAAAAGAAGCATACGGTACAGTAAAAAAAAATAGTGCGGAATTTTACCAAATTGAAAGAACATATTATTGAGTATTTTTTTGTGACTTATATTATTGAGTATTTGGATCATTCCCAATTGATATATAATTTTTTTTAATATTTAACGATGAATATATACATATTTATTCGAATTTTATTTATTTGTCTTGTAATTAGTACTATTGTGGTTATTAATATTATTATTACTAATATTATATTATTATTTATTTCTTATTATGGTAAATATTATTATTATTATTATTATTATTATTATTATTATTATTATTATTATTATAATAGTGGATATCATAACGAGAATAATTTATTAATATTTTTTAATAATAATACAATGTAATAACAATAATACTGTTTAGCATACCATTTTTTTTAACAATGTTTAATTAAAAAATTATTATTTTTAATAATTTATTAATATTTTCTAATAATAAATAATAGTGGTTATTAATAAAATACCGTTTAAGATAATAATAATATAATTAATGATTATTATTATTGTTATATTATATTTGAGTAATTATTATGATAATGAGGATAAGTTATTTTTATAATAGTAGTGTGTAGGACAATAATAATAAATTATTGTTTTCTAATACTAAATAAATAAATAATACTGTTAATTAAATAAATGTTAATCATTTTTTAATAATTTATTAATGTTTTTTATTACAACAGCAATAGAAAGAATCATCTGCTCCACAGCAGTAAGTGCCGCCTCATGAGCAACAGTTTCATGTATTATTATTAATTACTAGTATTTTTATTATTAATTTTTACTGTTTTAAATTATAATTAATTATTATTGTTTAGGTTTATCTATTATCATTAATTATTATTAATTGTAATTAATTGTTAATTAGGATCCGGCATATGAGTACCACTATCAGGTCCGACATATGACCCCCAGTATCTGATGCCGGCATATGCATAATAGTTTCAGAATTCGGCATATGTCCAGCAATTTCAGGATCCGACCCAGCAATGGTTGGCATATCAGCAGCAGGCACCATATATACCGGAACCACAGCCACTTTAGGCACTTGAGCCCTACATACCACAGCTGGTAATTCCAGTCGAAGGTCACTTTAGTCTGTTGGGTGGATCTGACACCATCAGCTTCTCTCGAATCTTGAGAGATACAGATTATTTATTTCCGACCCCACCGCAGGAAGGGCCTGTTACATCTTAGCAGTCTGGTGGTCGTCGCGCCACTTCAGGTCATGCCAGTGACTTCGACTTTGATCAGTCGACGAGTCATGTAGATCCGTCCGGTCCTTTCGCACCACCACACTCTCTGTTGTTTGATTTGATCAGTGATGGGCATTATTTGAAACTGTATTAGTCCACCAAATACTTGCACAGGACTTCTGTATAAAAAATTGCTCACCCTTTTCAAAATTTGGCTTTGAATGTTATTACAAAGACCATTCTGCAACTCGACAAAACTCATGGTACATAGAATAGCAAATGACAACGAACATTCACAAACAAAAGTCATTCCTTCATGTGTGTTTGGTATAACCTCACCGTTATAATATACTTGCAAATTTGCAACACCTTCTATAATTTCAGCCTCAACTAACTCTATTTTTTTGACACAGTTAACTGCCAAAAAAGCAAGCAACTAAGCACTTTATGCAAGAAAGAGTAAGAGGAGAAGTGAAGATAAAGATGAATAAAATTGGACTTCGTATTTATAGGTAAAGCTGTGAATTTAAATATTATTTTGTGTACAAAACACAACCAGCATTTTAGAATTTCCAAAAAAAAGTTTCTCACACTCACAAAATGCAACCTGCATTTGTGGGCTCCAAAATAATTTTAAATTTTCTGGATTCAAAAACACAACTTACATTTAACCTAAAACAAAATAAAAAAAAATAGAAATGACAAAACATAACTTACGTTTAGTGTATTTTAAAATTAAAAAAATAAACAAATTCAAAACTCAACTTGCATTTTAGTTCTTACACCATCGCAGTGCAATTTTTTCGCACAAGTCCATTTCATGGTTTAACACGTTATCCCTTTCCATAACCAAAAAAACAGCCTCTTATATTTAAATTTTTGTAAATTTTAAAAAATCAAAACGGGAGTAACGATTTCTTTTTCTTCATTCATTTTTCGTTTCTTGAGTTCCTCTTCTTTGTTTATTCTTCTTCTCTACTAGATTCTTTCCTTCTTCTCAGCAATGAACAAGTAGTAGATTTTTAATAATAATAATGTATGTAAACTGTTTCCAATAAACAACATCAATGCCTCACGCCATTTGTTCTCTTCTCTTAGTCTCTCACACCACTTTTTCAATACCGCACACCACCTATTCATTTGCTTTAATTTTGTCCTCCGTGTACATTCATTAATTAGTATTCAACATTTTTAATTGAAAAAGTGATCAAATTTAAAACATAGAAAAATTGAATTACTACCTTGCTCTCTTATTCTGAAAGCACAGTACCACAACTCTATTTGTCTCGTTCTCAGATCGAGCTTGTTTGCCAACTCTTGTTTTTGCTTCTCGCGGGAATAAAATATAGTAAAAGGAAAAAGGCTAATGATGAGAAAAGGATATGAAAACTGAACGAGAATCTATATATCTATCAATTAACAATTGAATATTTCTGGAAGATATATAATAAAAAAATTGGATAAATTAAAGCATACCGGATTGAAAGTGGAATGGTGTTGAAAAATGAAAAAACAACTGCATTTTGGTTGAGGAAGGCATGGGTGACGCACGGCCAGCGCCCACATACATAGGGATCACAACAAAATTCGCACCTGCCCATACCACGGGAACTTGTGAAATTTTCGTCCAAAAAATTTACTTAAATATCATTATATATATAAAATGTATACGTAATTTTAATTTATATATTAAAAATTTTATGTGTATGTTATTATATTAAATTTATGTTTAAATTACATTTAATTTGATATATTTAATTAAATTATATAAAATTTTATTATAATTATATTAATTCTAAAAAAAAATAAAACTTAATATCCGGAGATGAGAGACACGGATAGGGAGCATCTTATTAAATAGAAATGGAATCTCCATTTCCATAAAGATCCATTGCGATCCCTAAGTCAATGTATTTTATGATTTATTCTCTCCATCCCAATTCATTAGTCTACTCAAATCGGGATTATAATTTTCATTCACAACAAATGGTTAGTCACGATTGGTGGTTACTACAATTTAGATTATTATTTTAAGTTTTAAACGACAAATTTATATGCAAATAAACTAAACTAATTTTTTAGTATGTTTGAAGGGTTACAGATGAATGGATAGAAAAATATAGGTCATGAAACATAGTGCTTTTGATTTAACAAAGAATGCGAAGAACTGCCACATAATGAATAGTACGAAGAGCTGACAAGAACTGACTAAGAACATGAACTGAATAGGCGATGTCTAGTCGTGTGACAGTCAGACGAAATCCTTAACTAACTGTCAATAAAAAGTAGGATTATCCAAAACAGTGTCATACATAGAAGTAAATTGAATATTAGGCTCAAGAGGAGTAGATTCAATGTGACTATCTGTAATTCTGGCTTGAGCAAGAAGATCAGACGCATACTTAACTTGAGAGAGATAGATACTACCATATGAGGATATGACTTCAAGGCTAATAAAATAACTGAGAAAACCAAGATCTTTCATCTTAAAAATGTGGTGAATGGATGCTTTAAGATCACAGATACCATTAACATCATCTCCAGTAATGATCATGTCATCAATATACAAAAGTAGAAGAACAACCCCATATTCACTTTTACGAATAAAGAGAACATTCTCATGAGGGCTGCAAGTGAAACCGAGATTGCATATACTGGTGCTGAACTTTTCAAACCATTCACAAAGAGCTTGTTTAAGATCATAAAGTGCTTTACAAAGGAGACAAACTTTTCTAGAAGGACAAGGATATTGCGGGGGTGGTTTCATGTAGACCTTCTTTTTCAAATCTTCATTAAGAAATGTATTCTTCACATCCATCTGATTGAGAGATCATTTTTTACCACAGTAATGGCAAAGAGAGCGCGAACAGATGTGAAAGAAGCAACAGGAGCAAAAGTTTCTTCGTAATCAATACCATACTCTTGTGTACATATTTGAGCTACCCATCGTGCCTTATAATGGTCAATAGAACTATTAGAGAAAGTTTTTATCTTGAATACTTATTTACTACCTACAACTTCTTGAGTAGAAGGAGGATCAACCAAGTTTCAAGTGTGTGCTTTTTCAAATGTCTGAATTTATTCTGCCTTGTTTGCTATCAATTAGGATTTGTGGAGACTCCTCAGAATGACTTAAGTTCATGGTGATGAAAAATAGTAGAAAATAATGATAATTAAGAAGATGAGGAGGTGGATTTGTTACCTTAAAAGAATGAGTAGAGGGAAGATGCATGACAATAGGAGTAGGTTCATCGTCCGGTCTGGAATCATCGGAAGATAGACAAGGAAAAAGAGTAGGAGGCTCGAGAGGTTGGCTTGAGATAGAACCTATAGTATTATCACTAGGAAAAATATCAACATTGGGGTTAGTGAAAAATAGTAACTGAGTAGAAGAAAATGACTCAAAGAGGAGAAACTAGAGAACATATGATGCTCCCAGAATATAATATGACGAGATATACAAAAACGTTGAGAGATAAGATCTCAACAATGATAACCCTTGTGTTCAGTGTCATAACCAAGAAAATAATACATTCGAGCCCGATGTTCAAGTTTATTATGTTCATGAGATTGAAGAAGGACAAAACAGGCACCACGAAAAATATGAAGAGAGTCGTAATATGGAGAAATATAATAAAGATGTTCAAAGAGAGTAATGTTATCAAGGACAGAAGAAGGGATTCTATTGATAACATGAACAGCAGTGAGAACAGTTTCACCCCAATACGCTCAAGACACGAAGGAGAAATAAGCATTGCATAAACAAAGTAAAAAATGTGACGGTGTTTGCATTCGAATCTTCCATTTTGTCGAGAGATACCAAGACAAGAAAACTCAGACAAAGTACTCTATTTAGCGAAAAAATTTAAAAGTTTGGAGTCACGATATTCTATACCATTATTATGTTGGAAGATTTTAATGACCTTAGAAAACTGAGTTTTAATCATAGTAGCAAAGTTAACATAAAGCTGAGGCAGCTCATGACGATTAGTCATCAAATAAACCAAGTAAAACATGAATAATTATCAATAAATACTACAAAATATCGAGCCCCTCCTATAGAAGCGGTGGGAGGGGGACTCCAAACATCAGAGTGAATAAGATAAAAAAAAGAGCAAGCAAGAGATGAATTATTATGAAAAGATAAAGCTGGTTGTTTTGCAGTTTGGCAAGAAATGCAATCAAAAGACTCATTATTAACTTGACTTAAAACACTTGAAAGAGGACACAATTTCCTAAGAGCTGTCAAGACGGTGATGTCACAAGTAAAGTGTAGATGGAGAAGAAACAGCACAGAGATTTGATGTAGAAGCAACATGACGATTCTCGAGCTCAAACAATCTTCTGACTTTATATCCAGTCTCGATGATCTGTCCCGTCTGACGATCCTGCACACGACAACCAGAAATAAAAAATTGACATAAAAATCGAGATAAAAAAGTTGACCAAAAGAGATAAGATTAAATTTTAATTTTGAAACAAAATAAGTATCAGGGAGATTAAGATTTGACTTTGAAATAAAACCCTTATGTATCGCATGCAAGAGAGAACCATTAGTAGTGTTGACAGAAGGCGTATTTATAGTGGTAGACAAAGATGAAAAAAGATGACGCAAAGGAGACATGTGATTAAAGCAACCAAAATCAAAATACCATTTATAATTACTTGGAGGAGTCGAAAGAGCAGCAAAGGTATTACCAGAAAAGGAGAGAAGTTGCTTAAGAAGAGACTCAATGTTGAATGGAGAGACAGAAGGTAGGTTCATTCAGTAGCAGCAACAGCAGTAAAAGCGGACACATTCTTAGAGTAGTTGGGACGAGATTAATACTTGTTCTAATCTGAACATGGTGGACGAGTAGGACAGACAGTAATCAAATGTCCCAAGAGCTTACAATAATGGCAGAAGTTTTGGACAATTGGAGCCAATGTGACTTTTTTGTTTATATTTTTGACATTTAATAGAAGGATAGTCTAAGAAGAGGTGCCAAGAACGGTTACAGTTTTGACAAATTTTACCCTTTCCATCTTGGCTGCAAAGACAGTTTCACTTTTAGAGTCAATCCCAAGTGCATTTCTTTACACTTAAGATGAGGAAGTGCATCTCCAAGGCTAGGCAAGGGATTCTGATAAAGAAGCAACGCTCTAACCGGTTCGTATTATTAGTAAGAGCCATGAGGAACTGTATGAGATGCGTTCGGTTGTGATAATCCTCATATGTCTTAGCATCAGTTGTATCTTTAAGAACAGGCTCACAAGGGGTCATCAATTGATCCCAAATAATTTTTATTTGAGTAAGAAAATAAAAAATTACTTGTCCACATTCTTGCTTAAGGCTATGAATCTCCTTTAGCAGTTGGTACTGATGGGAGAGATCAGAAATAGTATAACGTTTTTTCAAATTATCCCATACCTCTTTAGCAGTTTCAAAACACCCAAAATGTAGATAATTTCCTGGAGTAGATCAGAAGTGTTGCAAAACAAGTGAAAATCTGGTGGTTTTTATTATCCCGATCTTCTAATTTTTCTGCAAAATCGTCATGAGCATCCTCTTTGGATTTGGAAGTCCCATCTTTTGATTTCTCTGTCACAGTTGGCTTAATAGGACAAACAATATCACTAATCACATAGCATCATAATTTGCGTCCTTTAAGAAATTCTCTCATGACTTCAACACAATGAGCATAGTTGGAGCCATTAAGGATAACAGGAATAGGCTGAAAAATATTCAATTTTTTCATAATAGTAGATACTGAGATTAAAAGAGAGAACAAACTGCAAGATCAGAGAAAAGGGTGAGAAAACGAAAGGCAAAATCGGAAAAAATTCACCAAAAAACTTTAGGAGGGGTCTAACTATGTGTCGCGTTAGTTGCCACGTCAATCAATGAAGGACATGTGGCAGCACCTGAACGGATAAGGAGAACACATCACGTTGACTTAGCGGAGCTGGCGTGCGGGTCAACGAAATGGGTCGGATCAGGTCTAAATGTGGGTTGGGCGAGAATCGATGGGAGGTGCGAGTAGCGACACATGGAGAGCTTCTGAAACATTGATATGGCGGCGAATCCAATGACGCTAGATGCATTTGGAAAAGGGAAAAAAATAGCAACGGACAAGGACTTGCGGCGGTGCTTCAGGAGGTTCTAGCGACGGAGTTGGTTCGTTGGACTCGTAACAACAAGATGAAGACAATGATATGGTCAGTGATGAAGCACAACGTCGAAAAAGAAGAGCGAAAAATAAAAACAAAACATTACGGGAAGAGAGAACAAGGGACTATAAACTAATTTTTTATAAAAAAAAAATTGTGTTCTTGATACCCTGTTAGAAACAAGAGAATAATTAAAAAAAATGATTGTACATTATTGAGTGTGTTGTCCATGATAGAATATACAAAAATATATATAGATACTTAAAGAATTAAAATAATAAAAATGTAATATCTTATAATAAATATACGAATATATTAAATAAATATAATTAATGCTAACTGATCTTAATTAATCTTAATTATATTCTAACAATGTACAATTACCATTTTTGATAGGGCAAAAAACATAAATAAGCCAATGGAGCAAGAAAATTACGTGAATCAGCCAAACTGAAAATTGCTTCACGAATCAGCCAAAGGACATTTCTATATAATTCGAACTAGCTTGGTTCGAACTCTATAAACACATAATTCAAACCTACATGGTTCGAACTCCATGTATTATAATTCGAACTTGGTTGGTTCGAATTACCCCTTTGTTCCACTCCCCTAGTAATTCGAACCGAGTTGGTTTGAATTACTCTCAAATTGCATCAAATAGTAATTCGAATCAGGCTGGTTCGAATTACTAAGTTTTCGGCTATATAAGGAGTTCGAATCACCCTCATTCGAACAACTTCTCCATCCCCATACCCCACCCAAATCCCAGAGAAAACGACCCAGATTCCATCCGACAAAGACACGAATAGAAAACTATGCAAATGGGAGACGATCCGGCAAGGCTATATCGGTTGGACGGAGTCGCTCATATAGCAGGGGTGATCAACGACGAGGTTAGTGGATAGAACACTTCTTTGCGATCAGTTTATCTGAGTTAGTGGTTTTGCATGTTGTTTTAGTGGCGGTTTATGTTAGTGATTTACTGTAGTGGTATTGCAAGTGGTTTTTTTAGAGGTTTTATATGTGATTTTAGTTAGCGGTTTATATTAGTGGTTTTTTTATAGTTATTTTGTTGATGGTTTATGTTGGCGGATTACGTTAGGTGGTATTGGAAGAGGTATATGATGTGGTTTTATGTGCAGTTTATGATAGTGGATTTTCATGTGGTTTTTGATAGTAGAATAGCATCTGGTTTATGTTAGCGGTTTAAGGTAGTGGTTTTGTTGACGGTTCAGTTTAGTAGTTTTTATTAGTGGTTTACTATATGCCTGTGTAAGCGGTTTGTTATATTGGTTTCATATGTATATTGTGTTATTGGTTTTGATAAATGGTTTCTGTTATTACTTAATTTTTTTATTGGTTTTCTATGTCGATCTACTAATGTGGTCCATGTAATGTCCAGCCACAGAAATGCATCAGGAGCATGCGGCGGCAACATGGCATGCGACTCGATGAGCGGTATGTGCCGTACTTGCAGATGGCGGGGTTATACCATCTAGCGAGGCTAAACGATACCTAGATTGGTGGAGTCGGCATGGAAAGAGGTTCTTGTCACCAGAGATGTATTTGGGGGATCCGAGGGGTGTTCCTATTCCTGTCGAGGCGTCGCAGAGGGGTCCTGGGCTAGTTCCTGACATGATCGAGTTGACGACGTCCCTGATAGGCGTCGGATAGAGAGGAGAGCTCGAGTCGGGACACGACGGAGCCAGCGTGATTGGAGGTGGCTAGACCAGGCTATGCAGGAGGCTGATGACGCAGGTCGGGGTCGTGGTCGAGGACGAGGGCGTGGAGGCAGACGGAGGGCGCATGTTGTGGGGCACGACGATGGTGATCTTGGTGACGTGGCCAGTGGGAGAGGGGCTGCAGTTGGGATTGTTAGTCCTCATCATGGCGGGCAGCGTGGAGAGGCGTACGCTATCGGAGATCCCTCTGCCCATGATGAGGCTGGACTTGGGGAGGGGCCGCTCCAAGATTACTTCGTTGGTGTTCCCAGTGATGACCAGCCACTTCAGGAGAGTACGCCATGGGTGAGTCTGGGCAGCACGTTCTCAGACTTCTTTGCCGGTGTTGGTCTTCATGCGGATTTTGGTGGACCACAGTTCCTCGATGAGATCAGTGCCATCATGCAGGAGGATGAGGCTGCCCGTGGCCGGAGTCAGACGACGGGGATACAGGGACCGTTAGATGTCGATCTTAATGAGCCTCCCTCCGTGCCTTCTCCTGACTATTTCGCTTTGGGTGGTACCCCAGCTTCGGCACATACTGCTGGGTCACATTCAGTTGCCGGACCGTCTTCATCCCGACCGTTACATGTTCAGCCTAGGACGCCTGCACAGGCAGCCCCGCAGGACGAGGAGTATGAGATCGAGGATGAGGAGCCCCTTATCCGGAGAGGTCAGAGGACACGAGTACCACATCGTTGCTTCACGGGGTCACACCTATTTAGATGATGTGTGTGCCATGTTGTATGTTACCTATCTTCGTCTATGTATTTATCAGTTGATGTATGTCTGTGTTACTTATTGCTTTATCGTCTATCATTTACTATGAAAACATCTTTACTTTGCGTTTTGATATTATTTAATTTTCGCATCACGTTTTAATTTAAATTGTAGATTTATTTATTGCCGTGTTCATTCAACAGACATTTCGTTTAAAAATCTGGTAACAAAACACTTCCATTACTTAGGATCCCATGCTTAGTAATTAGAACCAGCCTGGTTCGAATTACTATTTGATGCAATTTGAGAGTAATTCGAACCAATTCGGTTCGTATTACTAGGGGAGTAAAACAAAGGGGTAATTTGAACCAACCAAGTTCGAATTATAATACATGGAGTTCGAACCAAGTAGGTTCAAATTATGTGTTTATGGAGTTCGAACCAAACTAGTTCGAATTACATAGAAATGTCCTTTTGACTAATTCGTGAAGCAATTTTCAGTTTGGCTTATTCACGTAATTTTTTTACTCCATTAGCTTATTTCCGTTTTTTGTCCTTTTGATATTCTATATCGCATACAAAATTTTTAAGATTTATATAGTATTCTAATACTTTTAACATTCAACTTCTTAACGCGAATTAAATTAATAATTTAACTCAATAAAATTGATAGAAACTAAAATGACTAACACGTTTATTTACACCAAGCTATCAAAATGAAGATTAACCGTATTGAATTAACACCAAACAATCTATTACAATTAAGCATAGTTGGAGGAAGAAAATGAAATATGTGATGATCGGCTAGTACTTATTAATTAGCTGTAGTTGAAAGCATGGGAATTGAATTCCTAGATAATCGGTTATATTTGTAAGGTAGTAAGTGCAAGTATATTTGCAGCGATGGAGATGCCAAGAATGTGGACACAGGATACGAGCAATGTGGTGAGACATGTCACATTAGTTGAGTGTAATTGAATTTTTGTTAGGACAAGAACCACTGATTGAGCTGGGAATAATGAGTGGGAAGAAGTCGGTTTTGCAGGGAACAGGAAGTGGACATGAGTAGAGACACCATTGTGTACACTTCCCACACACCCATCCTTCCCACTTGTCATCTTCTCTCTCTCACTCACATGCAGTGGGCCGCTTCTCAAACACACACACCCTTTCTTTTCACATCATCTCCTTTTTTTCCCCTTTATTTTAAGAAAATGAAAAATATAATTATCCCTTTCTTAGTTTACCGTGTTAAATCACATATTCAACTGTCTTTTATTTCAAAAACGAATCGTTTGACGTTTAAAAAAAAATGACAACTTTTTTTTTTATCCAAGACGATATGACTTTTTGTAAAAACATAAAAATGATTTGAATTGTTAAGAAATCTTATAAAAAATGAATTGTTATGTCTGGTTTTGTCATTCTAAGGAATTTAATTTTAATATTTTGTGTATAAAATTATTTTATACGTATGCTATATTAATAAGAGAACGATTATGATTATATGACTTTAAGAGTGTATAATTTTTTTTTTGTAAAAGTGGTCAAACAGTTGATTGGATATTTACAAAAAATTTACTGAAAAATAATAAAGGTTATGTTTTGAAAATAAATTTTTAAAAAATTATTGAAGATTTGTAAAACAGTAAGCATTATACTCCTAAGTTTGTCAAAAATTAACTAAATCCAAAGTTCTATTATGTTCGTATTTTTTTAATAGAGTTTACGTGTCTTTTTATTTTTTATTTTTTATGTTTTCTTTTCAGTCTCTGTCTTTTTTTTTTTATGTTTTTTCTTTTGCTCTTTCTTCTCCGTTTACGTATCTTATCTTCTTTATTTATTTATTTTTTATATTTTTCAAAACTTTAATAAAAAAATAAAGAAGAGAAATAGAAGAAAATAAAACAGAAGAAGAAAAATGCAAATGAAACAAAAAACGTATAAGGTTTCCATGAGACCATGAGGAAGTTTTTTGTTTGTTTTTGGTATCATGAAGAATTCATGTTTTTGGATAACGAAGATGCTTTCTTTCTGGGATAGTGTAATTTCTAATTTTATTGAATTTTAGCCCATTCTCTGTTGTTTGTTCGCTTTGCTGTTACGACCCAGATTTGATAAAAAAAACTCATCTGACAAAAAAAAAATAATAAGATGAAAAACTCGTTTCCAAATAATAAAAAAAAAACGTAAAATGAAAAACTGAAATCAAAAGCATTTATACATATGAATAAGGATTTGTGTCCTTTAATCATCTTTTTTAAATTTGATTATATTTGAAAAAAAAATTGAAACTTTTTTTTTGGGATAGTTATTTACTTTGTGCTTCTACAGTACCTAAAGAGTTAGAGTTTCCACCTGGTGAATATCCTAGTGCCCAAAAAAGAAAATCAATGGCATTTGGCATGGGTTCCCTTATAGGTAATAGGCTTATACATTTTAGTCATTTGACAACCACTCACCTATATTTTAATCTGCTAAACATGAATTATGCATAATGTATTTAACCTATTATATGATTTCGTTTGCATGCAATATAAATTCTGCCGCTGCAAAGTGCATACCATATTCTTGATTATAATTGTACTAAAGTAAATTACGTAAAAGTTGAAATTTGGAATAATACAGTGAATTTGTCCCCTCTAATAATAATGATATTAGTTAAAGTTTATTTTGTTTTATGAACTTCTATCTCTCTGTTATTTAATTAGGACTACCGATATTTTTTTTTATTTTCAATTATTATATATCAAAAGGAGTAGTTACTTGGCATCAAAATTTCCGGAGACTAATATGCTGCACAATTTTTTTAGATATTTAATAATAATAAAACAACAAAAACTAATGGATAGACGTCCTTATCCATACAAGTAAATAGTTGAAGCCAATGAAATTTGATATTTTGATCTCGCAGGTGGTGCGGTATCTGACATTATGCTTACGTGGCCAAACTTGTAACATAGAACCTCGTGTGATCTCAGACCAAAATAGATGAAATGCCACACGTATGATCGAAGTTGATGCACAGTTTGACAAGGAATTCTAAGATTTTTCACAACAAAATTTTTAAATTGTGTAAATTTTAGTCTAATGTGTATCAGTAGTATGTAATTATTGTAACCATTAATTTTATCAAATTACATGATATTACAAAAAAAATTTCTAATTTTGAAAAAAT
>NC_029772.3:13486423-13499174 GCF_000817695.3 Arachis duranensis | reverse complement strand
ACTCTAACTTTTAATTTTTTATGATATTTTTATTTGATGTTTAATTTATTTTTTTTAAATATTATCGTTTAGACACCATAATAAATACTTTTTAACTTTTGCCTTGAGCGAGAGCAACACAAAATGACAAAACGTTATCATAAAAGTTGGTAGAATAATTCTTAGAAGAAAACCTTTATATCCACTAGTTTTGCAATTTCAATCAAAATTTCAGCAACTCAATTTTTTTTTTTTATGAACATTCAGCAAACTATATAAACATCTAAATAGATAATTACCACATCAATACAAATAATTACTTTCAACAATTATGGCGTGAATAATCATTAGGACCAGGATGATGTAAAATAATTTAAATTATTAATGTATTAAAATTAAATTCTTATTTCATATTTAAAATAAAAAAACAGAGAGAGAATGAGAGATAGAGAGAGAGGGGGTGGGAAACACAGGGAGGGGTAGGCTTAGTGAACATGACAAGGATCCAAGGGTTTGGAATCGAGAAGAGTATCGGCGACTGGAGCATGAATCATTTTCTGTCTTTGTGAGTAATTTACCGCAGGACATTTCCAAGAGGGAACTATTCCATTTGTTCAACTGGACGGGAAGAATCAATGATATATATTTATCACGAAAACAAAAAAGTGGAAATATATACATGATTGCTTTCGTGCGATACACAACCAAAGGAGGGGCATTGAAGGCGGTTGCGGAAATGAATCATCAGAGACTGAGAGGAAAGATTTTGTTTGTGGAAGAGGCAAAATACAGAAGGATGTCAGGGACAATAATAAAAAGCAATATACGTGCGGTTGGGAACAGGCGACAAACCGCTACATGGCAGCCACGTAGGAAAGCCGCTGAGTCTGGGTCTGAGGCTCCTGAAAATGAGGAGCGGAAACGGGAAAGAGACAAAGATCTGTATGGAAAGGATCGGACAAAGAAAGTGAAAGTAGCAGTGGCAACAGAGAATCTGGAATGGTTGCAGAGGAGCATCGTTGGGGGCACGACCAAAGCCATTAACTTTGAGTCTTTAAAGGAAATGATCGCAAAGAATGTGCCTAATGTTGTTCAGGTGCGGGAGATGGGCGCCTACAAAGCACTTCTGACTTTTGACAGTGTACGGAACGCTGACGATGCCTACACTTTTAACATGAATAGACTCTTACAGCTATTCCATAGAGTGTGGCGATGGGAGGAGTCGGAACATAGTGAAACTCGAAGGGTGTGGCTGGAATGCTTTGGGGTTCCGCTGCACGCTTGGTCAGTTAACACCTTTAGGACGATAGGAGGCCAATGGGGTGAAGTCGTTGCATGTGATAGAGAAACGGAAATGTGTAGCTCTTTCACGGTAGGTCGTGTTCAGATTGACACTTACGTAATGGATGTGATTCAAGAATGGGTCCACGTCACAGTTGGTACGGGAGGATTCGATGTTCTGGTGAAGGAGGTTGGACATGAGGCGTGCAACCTGGTATGCACCGGAAAATCTGAAGATAAACAGTCAAATATACAAGGGAATCCCGATAACAAAAGCAACAGCGCCGGCGGGGATATAATACAGAATTCTGGTGCAGGGTCATTGCATGAAGGGATACAGGATGAAGTTCGGTTGTTGTTGGTTCCACGGAATGAGGAAGAAGACAAGGGCAGAATTGTAATTACTGACACAATTTTGAATGAATGGAATAATTGTGATGCGCAGCGTAATCTCGAGGAAATCAGAACGTATCCGGCATTAATTAAGGATAATTATTTTATGCATGAATTAGGGGGAAGAGCCGTTATGCTCTATGAAGAAGATTCTGAAAAAACAATAACTGGTACCCTAATTGGACTGGAAAGAGAGTCCACAAGTGCAACACCAAAAAAGCCACAATTAGAAAAGAATTGGGCCAAAATAGAACATGAGGACAGGCACCAAAGGTTGGGCCCTGGACTCCAAGCCCACAAGCCAGCGAACGCGGGTTAGAGGCCATGCGGATCTGCTTCGGGTCGGACCCTAGTGGGGGACGTGGGTCGCGAATCTCCTAACCAAACCTGCACGGGAGACGAACGCGGCGCCATGGGAGAGCTCCCAGTCGCTGGCAGGCAGGCGGCGATCAACGGGGAAGGTAGCGGAAAGGGTGGTCCCGGCGAGAACCTGGGAGGGGAATTGATACGTGCTGGGTCTGTCGGCCTCCAAACCACCGGGACTGCTGCTGACGACGACGCAGGGAGCAGTGTCGAGGGTGGGGAAGCTGGCTCTCCGGCGGCGGTCGAACAGGGTATGTATGGCGCATCAGTTTTCAAAGTGGCAAGGGGAGAACGACGAGACAGAATCCATGAGAGCAGCAGGCATGGAGGCGCAGTAAGAGCTAGTCACGAAGAGGGAAGGCATGGAGAACAGAGCGTCAGACCAGAGAATAGAACCGGGAGTGACCAAAGGACACATAACTACTCTGGACGAACTGGTAGGGTGATCTGTGGGCACCTTGAGGAAGATTTTGCAAAAACTGAACCGAACCAAGAAGGAAGGAGGAATGAGGTGGAAGCAAGTGACAAGCAGCAAACCGATCTGGAGGAGCAGCTGGTAGAAAATAGAAAGACCTGGGAACTGGCACGCGAATCAGGAGTGATATTATACGAGGAGGAAGACGACATTATGGCAATTTTACAAGAACAGAATGAAGAAATAGCTCGCAAAAAAAAGATGGCAAAGCAGAAAGCAAAAATGAGACGATGCAGACCCAAACATGCAAAACAGGTGTGTAAAACAATTTTAAGATGATTTTCAGTTCATGGAATGTGCGGGGGTTGAGGGGGGATGGGAAGTTGAGAATGGTAAAGGACCTAAAGAATAAACATAGGCTACAAATGTTAGGATTGATTGAAACCAAAAGACAGATAGTGACGAGGTTTGATGTGACCAGAATTTGGGGACAAGGTAGTCCAGGTTGGGAATATGTAGGGTCCGATGGGGCGTCTGGTGGACTATTGCTGATTTGGGATGAGGACATGTTCAAATTGAATAACTGTTATAAGGGAGAGAGGTGTTATGTGTTGAGGGAGTAATATTAACAAGTAGCTTTAACTGTGCGTTTGTCTTGGTCTATGGTGCACATGATAGAGACGAGAAGATTCAGGTATGGGAGGAGCTGAGCTATATAGCGGGGTTATGTCAGGTTCCGTGCTGTTTTATGGGAGACTTCAATGAAATAGTACATATAGAGGAACGAAGAGGCACTACTGGGCTAACAAGGTCTGCAGAAGACTTTAAGTTTTGGATACAGGACATGAACTTAGTGGATTTGCCACTCACTGATCGGAAGTTTACATGGTTTCGTGGGTGTTCCTGCAGTCGCATAGATAGAGTCTTGGTTAGCTTGGAGTGGTTAGAAGAGTACCCAGAGGCACACTTGAGAGGTGGACCAAGAGGTTTGTCAGATCATTGCCCGCTAATAGTGGAGGGTAGGAAGCTGAGAGGAGGACCCAGGCCGTTTCGGAGCCTTGATTCATGGTTTACACATGAGGGATTTCGCAGGATGGTGAAGGAGGAATAGAGAGGATTGGGAGAGCTACAATTCACAGATAAATTGAAGGCGCTAACAGAACCACTGAGAAGATGGCATAGGACAAATTTTGGTGACATGGATAAGAAGATTGTAAAGTTTGAGGAAGAGATCAAGAAGATTGATGATATGGTCAGCAATGGAGTATATGATGGAACACTGGAGGCTAGAAGAAAGGCGCTGGTTAAGTGCTGTGAGCGATGGTATGTGAGGAAAGAAGTACATTGGAAGCAGATGTCGCGGTCTCGACACGTGAATGATATGGACAGAAATACAAGATACTTCCACAATATAGCTTCAGCTAGAAGGCGAAACAATAGGATTGATACTCTGGTTATCAACGGCAGGTTGGTTCGGAATCAGGCTAGAATAAAGGTTGCTATCAGAGAGTTTTATAAGGAGTTATACCATCAGGAAGCCTCTCCTGCTATGGGGTTCAGAGATGGCCTGGTGGTTCGAATAGGTGAGGAGGATGCTATGGCTCTGGAAGTGATGCCGTCGGCAGAGGAGATCAAAGAGGCCGTGTGGGACTGTGAGTCCTCCAAGGCGCCAGGGTGTGACGGGTACAACATGAACTTCATCAAGCGATGTTGGGATGAGATTGGCGCTGAGTTCACAGCTGCAGTGATGGGGTTCTTCCAGACAGCCAGGTTACCCAAGGATGCCAATATCACTTGGGTGGCGCTGGCTCCTAAGTTCATAGGTGCGAAGGAGATTAAAGACTTGCGACCTATCAGTATGGTGGGGTGTGTGTATAAGGTTATTTCGAAGGTGCTAGTTAGGAGGATGAGGTCAGTGATGCCAACATTGGTAGGAGAGACTCAGAGTGCATTTGTTCAGGGAAGGAAAATCCATGATGGGGCGCTTATTGCGTGTGAAACAGTTAGTTGGCTTAAACTGAGGAAAAAAGAGGCTGCCCTAATCAAGCTTGACTTCCAAAAAGCATATGACAGGGTTAAGTGGAGCTTTGTGAACATTGTGATGCAGAAGATGGGATTTGGGCATAAATGGAGAGCATGGGTGATGGAGTGTGTAGCCACTGCGTCTATGTCGTTGCTGATAAATGGATCGCCATCTAAGCCTTTTAACATGGAAAGAGGGTTGAGACAAGGGGACCCACTATCTCCGTTCTTGTTTGTACTTGTGGTAGATGTGCTGCATCGAATGATTGGAGAGGCAGTCAGGAATGGTCGTATAGCACCATTACTGGTTGGTAGAGATAGTGTAGCATTGTCACATCTTCAGTTTGCTGATGACACTATTCTCTTTTGCCCACCAGAAGAGGATACTATAAGGAATTACAAGAGGCTTCTGAGAGTTTTCGAGTTGATGTCAGGTCTGAGTATCAATTTTGAGAAGTCTAGTCTTATTCCAATCAATTGTGAGGAGCAATGGGTCGATCGTATGTGTAACTTGCTGGGGTGTAAGGGGGATACCCTCCCAGTCAAATACCTTGGAATATCCCTAGGAGCTAATCCGAGGTTGGTGAAGACATGGAAGCCCATCATAGATAAGGTGGAGGAGAAACTCAGCCTGTGGAAGGCCAAGGTGCTAAACAAAGCTGGGAAGCTGGTACTTATCAAATCTGTGTTGAACAGTTTGCCAGTATACTATCTGAGTTTGTTCAAGATGCCGAAAGCTGTTGCTGAGAAACTGATTTCGCTGCAGAGAACATTCCTATGGAGCTCAGAAGAGGGTAGGACTGGTATGGCATTAGTAAGGTGGGAAGTGGTACAGGCACCGAAGAAGTTAGGTGGGCTGGGAGTTGGGGATGCTGTGGTTCGCAACACAGCGCTATTGTTTAAGTGGTGGTGGCGATTTGCGAAGGAGGACTGCCCATTGTGGAAAAAAGTCGTAGTTTCTTGTCAAAATCTAAACCCCAATGAGCCACTGTCGACTCAAGACCCGCCTACTAGAGGAGGACCTTGGAAGGATATTTGCCAGCTACACATCAGGAACCAACCTTTAAGAGATAAGATGATCACAGGCCTGTCCATGGAGGTTGGGGATGGGTGTAGGACACGATTTTGGGAGGATGCATGGGTGAGTGGTGGACCCTTAAAGAACCGGTTCCCGAGGCTTTTCTCTGTTTCAAACCAGTGTGGATCCGTTATAGGAAACTGTGGGTTTTGGGATGGGCTTGAGTGGATTTGGAACTTCCAATGGAGGCGAGAGCTCTTCCAATGGGAGTTGGAACTCTTGAGTGCGTTGCATGAGGTTTTGAGACCTGTGAAATTAGTTCATAACAGAGAGGACAGAGTGGTGTGGAAATATGATAGGCGAGGTGTTTTTACAACTAACTCTTTTGTGCAGGTGATGCAGGAGGAACTGGTCCCAGCGGAGGCAACTAGCTACAGCTTTACCAGGACTATCTGGAAGGGGTTGGTCCCACCTAGAGTGGAACTGTTTGTCTGGTTTGTTCTGATAGGAAGAGTGAATACAAAGGACAGGTTGAGCCGGTTTGGAATTATCAGTCAGGAAGATGTTACTTGTGTTCTTTGTAACAACGAGGTGGAGGATATACATCACTTGTTTCTAGGGTGTGTATTTGCATGGCAGGTGTGGAGTGCTTGGATCTCAGCCTTTGGCCGACGATGGTCTTATCCGAGATTGATAAAAGAACACTTTCTTAGTTGGACAGAAGAACCGAGGAGGGTGGAAGAGCGAAACCACCGGTTGAGGTGTTTCTGCACAGTTGTCTGGAACTTATGGCTGGAAAGAAATAGACGGATTTTTCAGCAAACAAGCAAAGGAGTTGAAGAAATCATCAACATGTCCTCAGATAGTACAAACGAGTGGAGCGGTGGGGATCCCTTTAGTTGTTGATGGCTATGCCGGAGATGACATGGGGACGGATTTGTATCTTTATGTTTGTTAGCCCTGTTTATGTTTAGTTGTGACATTGTGCTTGCTCCACTGCTATTGTGTTGAGCTATTTGCTTTCAAAAAAATAAAAAATAAAAAAACAAATATTTATTTCATACGGCATAAGTTAAGGAGACTATAATTTGTCATAACATTTTTTTATTATTTAATATTTTTTAAGATTTAACGATTATCTGAATTAATAAAAACTTGTGTATGGAAATTAATCTGAATAGCTTAGCAAAACCCAAAAGTTATTGCCATGAGACTGTGAGTGCTGAAGCTTTGAATCCTTGAGCCAAAAGAAGTTAAAAAAAAACACACAGAAACAGCACACACACTTAGTTGTTTAGTTCCTAAGCAACCATGGCTTCTTCCACCTTATGTTACAACTCTCTTAACGCTTTCTCAAGAACCACTCAATTCTCTGTTCCAATAAACAAAGACCTTCTTTTTCCACCAGAAACCTCACCTTCTCTCCCAACAAGAACAAGGAAACTTAACAAGAACAAAACGGTGCGTTTCACAGTTAAGGCCGCTACTACATCGACTCCTACTCAAGCGAACGAAACGGCGTCGTATGGAGGCTCTGGCTCTCAGAAGAGGAAACAGGTTCGGGTTCTCGTGGCGGGCGGAGGAATCGGTGGATTGGTCTTTGCTTTGGCTGCAAAGAGAAAAGGCTTCGAGGTAATGGTGTTTGAGAAAGATTTGAGTGCTGTGAGAGGAGAGGGGCAGTATAGGGGTCCAATTCAGATTCAGAGTAACGCTTTGGCTGCTTTGGAAGCCATTGATTCCGATGTCGCTGAAGAAGTTATGAGAGTTGGTTGCGTCACCGGTGATAGGATTAACGGCCTCGTCGACGGAGTTTCTGGCTCTTGGTACGTTATTTGCTCCTTCTACAATCTCTCTCACACCGGAACTTGTATTTTCTACTTTATATCTTTTTAAATGTTTAGTTGTTATGCAATTAAGAATTTAATTTTGATAACAGTACAAGAATTTAATGTTGATGCAATTAGTTGTGTCATATTAACAAAAATAACTACTTTTTATATTTATAGCTTGAATGGTAAAAAAAAAAAAAAATGGTTGTGATTGCACCAACTGTGTAAAACCTTTTACCCAGTCAGAACGGATGTGATTGGTGTATAGTTGGGGAAGTCAGAATTTCTATTTTAAGAGAGAATATTTAAGTTACAGCAGACAAGTCTAACAATTTTCTTTATGAAATTTTAGCATTTGGGACCATAGATTGATGTATAGTTGGTTATCAGGTACGTCAAATTCGATACATTCACTCCTGCAGTGGAACGTGGACTTCCAGTCACAAGAGTTATTAGTCGAATGACCTTACAGCAGATTCTTGCCCGCGCAGTTGGGGAAGATGTCATTATGAATGAAAGTAATGTTGTTAATTTTGTGGATGATGGAAGCAAGGTATTTAGAGAAAGCTTTTATATTGAGATTAACTACAAATTAATTATTCTACTTCATGAATAATTGTTGTATTGGAATTTTAGTGTTTTCATCCAGCATTTTTCAATTTCAGGTAACAGTAGAGCTAGAGAATGGTCAGAAATACGAAGGAGATCTCTTGGTCGGAGCAGATGGGATATGGTCCAAGGTCCTACTAAAATTTTCTCTGGTTCTCATCATATTCTCATAACTATGCATTTTAGTTTTATAAAACATAACCTTATTATAATAATTTTTGATAGGTGAGGAAGCAATTATTTGGGCCAAAAGAAGCTGTTTACTCTGGCTATACATGTTATACTGGTATTGCAGATTTCGTCCCTGCTGACATTGAATCTGTTGGGTATGTTATTCATGAATTAGGTATCCTACTTTAATATTATCAGCTGTGGTATGTATTTTCATAAGGTTATGCATTTTTGTCCCTGTGCTGGAAGGTACCGAGTATTCTTGGGACACAAACAATACTTTGTATCTTCGGATGTTGGTGCTGGAAAGATGCAATGGTATGCCTTTCACAAAGAGCCACCTGGTGGCGTTGATAGTCCCAATGGTATGCTTTCTTCAAGTGTTTAAAAATTTGTCATCTCTTCTGAGTTTACGGATGTATGATTAAAAAGATGCTCTTGAATTGATGCTCAAGTCAGTTCTATCAATGTTACTGCTTGTTTATTCTGATGACTGAACTCCACTGCTTGGCATGATATACAATGGTTCTAACTTTGTACCAGCAATCTAGTAGTATTTTAATGTAGATTGCGAATCAGATTGACTGGCAGGCTTGAAATGAAGTTTAAATCATAACATTTGATATCATTTCTTACTGTTTGGCAGGAAAGAAGGAAAGGTTGCTAAAGATCTTTGAGGGTTGGTGTGACAATGCATTAGATCTGATACTGGCCACAGAAGAAGAGGCAATTTTGCGACGAGACATATACGACAGGATACCGACGTTAACATGGGGAAAGGGTCGAGTTACTTTGCTTGGTGATTCCGTCCATGCTATGCAGCCAAATATGGGCCAAGGAGGATGCATGGCTATTGAGGTATATAGTTACTTTCACCCCCTTCATTACAACATGTGTTTATCATTATTGTTTCAAAGTTACAGGCTTCCAGCAATTCCCTTCATTTTCAGAACTATTATTCAGTTATCCATGGTTCGTTTGATCTGAGATGGACATAGACAGAAATCAATGAAACATGATTAAAATATTTCCCACATTTACTTTTTCTTGGCTCCTTCAGAGGGAACTGGTAGTGAAACATGAACATTGGCGCAAAAGTTCTTTCTAACAATCTTATTTTGTCATTACAGGACAGTTATCAACTAGCATGGGAGTTGGAGAATGCATGGGAGCAAAGTGTAAAATCAGGGTCTCCAATTGATATTGATTCTTCCCTAAGGAGGTAAATTACGGTTTGTTCTTCAAATACGAAAATGAATACTGAAATAGCAATTTTGTTGAAATGAGTTGATCTCCTTGCATTGTTGAATCCATTTATTCATTAACAAAATCTCTTTGGTGACTCATGGTGCCTTTGTTTCATCAAGCTATGAGAGAGAAAGAAGATTTCGAGTTGCCATTATTCACGGAATGGCAAGAATGGCTGCTTTGATGGCTTCCACCTACAAGGCATATTTGGGTGTTGGTCTTGGTCCTTTAGAGGTAGGAATTTCTTACTAATGAGATAAGTCAGAATTCAGAGAAGTTGAAAGTTCAAATTAATATATATGCGTGCCACTTCTATCTCATTATCGCTTTCAGTTCTTGACCAAGTTCCGGATACCACATCCTGGAAGGGTTGGAGGAAGATTTTTCGTCGACATCATGATGCCTACTATGTTGAGCTGGGTCTTAGGGGGCAACAGGTAATGCCAAGAGTTCACTTTCCTTTTTCTAATAACCTTCACTTGGTGAAATCAGCATAACTGCATGTTAGGTATGCGAGCCAATTGAAAAACTTCATGGATGATGAGAGTTCCTGCAAACTGAAAACATTGGAAACACTGTTCATGTTTTTATTTGGTGCTAATCAGGAAAAATATTATATTGCATTATCAACTACTTGTTGATTTGTGCCAACTGATTACCTAATACATAAAGAGATTGTAACACTTTTGCAGCTCTAAACTTGAAGGGAGACCATTAAGCTGTAGGCTTTCAGACAAAGTACGTTGCTCAAATTTTACTTTGTACTTTTGCTGCTCAGAAGATTTTTTTTCTGGTAATTTATATAGTCATATCTATAGGTTCGTTGCGATCTGGATTCTAAAGTGTCATTTGATTATCATGCAGGCAAATGACCAATTACGGCAATGGTTTGAAGATGATGATGCGCTTGAGCGTGCTATTAACGGAGAGTACATCTCTAACTGAATATGCTGAGTGTCATCCTTACTATACTTAGTAAGGAATTTTTAGATCTCATAACTCTTATGTTTCATTCTTGTTTTGAATAGGTGGATTTTGTTACCATGTGGAGATGAAACAGGTCTTTCAAAAACTATACGTCTGAATCAAGATGAGATGAAGCCGTGTATAATCGGGTATGCATGAGCCCTGAGGTCTTGGACCTACATACAATATTTTGCATACTGCCATAATAGTTGCTAAATTGTGTACGTTATATCATGCATACTGGAATGAAGATGAAAATGTAGGCATTGTTCCATTCTCAATTGTCTAAAAGGATTAGACGATTGGCCTCTGTCTTGTGTAAAGCTTATAATCTTTTTTATAGGACTTTTCCTTGGACATGTTGAGAGATTTGAAAACTGTTCTACTATATTCTCTTAGGAGGATCTCATATCCTCCCATCTTTGTAAGATTTGTAAGTTCAAACCAATTGTCTGATAAGTTTCTGTAACTGCAGGAGTGCACCACCAGAAGAATTTTCAGGTTGTTCAGTTACAATACCTTCACCACAGGTAAAACAATTTATTATGACCTCAATTGAAAATGGTTCCACTTGAGAGCTTGATCATCATGCAACATAATTTCTCCACTTTTAAGGTTTCCGAAATCCATGCTCGAATTAACTATAAGGATGGCGTATTCTTTTTGACTGATTTGCGGAGTGAACATGGCACCTGGATAACAGAGTAAGTAAAAGTATAAAGGTGTTACTATATTTTGAAGTTTAGGTAGTTTAAAAATGTATTGACTGTCGTTCTCTTTATGTTTTCAGCATCGAGGGAAAGCGATATCGGGTACCTCCAAATTATCCTGCACGTATCCACCCGACTAATGTTATTGAATTTGGTTCTACTAAGGTAACTGATGAACCCTTTAGAGGTCCTAGTAGGCCATTGCATTATTCATATTGGACATCAGCAGTTTGATCAAATTCATGTTACATAGCATCAATCATTGTTTGAGAAAGATCCAACCTTTTAGTCCAACTTTTATATATTTCAAAACTTTTCTTCACTTATCACCTGCCTACATCTACTTGGTCTTCCATTTTGTGCTACTGTAATTTTTATTTAGTTTATTTAATTTAAGATCACTAAACATAATGATGAAGATTAGAATTAATTATACTGTCTAAAAATGGTTTATTTAAGTGGGCTAGTACCAGAAACTGATTGTTATCAATAAGTGAAGTTTCTGATCTTTTAATAAACTAGACAATTAGTCCGTTAGCATTTAACCTAAACAAGTTTTAGTGCATAATTTCTTTCATATAAAAATTGACCATTGTATAGTTTTCCCATTTAGATGTTCCAATTTCAATAGTTACTTTTACTCTAAAATAATTATGTTAAATCTGCCTAGCAAAGATTTAGGTTCATATTCTTTGTGTATATGAGTATCCAACTTCCAAATGTGCAAGTTTGTATAGCTGTTGCATACCTCCTAATTTCCTATGACATATCTAAGCATCCAACTTATTTTGCAGGCTTCGTTCCGCATTAAGGTGACTAGATCAGTACCAAGAATATCTGAGAAGAAAGGAGAACAAATTCTGGTGAAAGTGTGAATGGCTTTCTGTTTAGGTAAATATTTGTAAGTCAAAGAAAATGTTATACAGCCAAATACTTAGAATTGTATAGCTTCTGTATGCACTGTTTTTAGAATAGAGAGTATTTTGCAACGGCACCAAATTGTTCAATAATTCTTAGGTAGTCGTTGGTTGTTGCTTCCCATATGTAAAAAGACAGTATTTTAGAGATTCATATTCTTATAATTTTGCAAGCGGGAGCATTACTGACTCAAGATAATAACTTGGGTAGCAAAGAAAATGCTTAATCTATATTTTGGTAAAGAAAATAGCGGGAATTTCTTTAATAAAGACTAAAGAGTAGAATTGGATGAAGAATAGGTCTAGGACCGTTTCAGTCGTTGAACCGGTGAACCCAATCTCAAATCATTGAACTAGTCAAACCTAGTATGAATAACCGAATCGACGAGTCACACAACACCTGCTAAGTTTCGAACCTAGCCCCTTTTGCAAGGAAGAGTACCAATTGCTTATGAGTTGCAATTTTTTATAAAGTTGATTAAATTATATCTATAAATTTTGGAAAAAATAAAAAATATTATTTTTCTTAATAACTAAAATTCTATTTATCTCTAAATCTCTTTTCAATAAAATACATTGAAGTGCAAAATTTTAATTTGATACAAACAAAAACAACTAAAAATACTTATTATGAAAAGAAGAGGTAGAATTTTATATATTAATTCGATTTTGATTATTATACTCACAGTTTCACTCCAGCCTTCATTGTTTTCAATCTCTCCAGCATCTCCCAGAATTGAATCCATATGGGGAAGGATTTAATTCTCTTGTCCTCTATATCCTCCACTTCAGACCACCTACGAATGTACAAGACGTACAAGTTGAATAAC
>NC_029772.3:13483639-13486398 GCF_000817695.3 Arachis duranensis | reverse complement strand
ACTGATTATCACCCAGATCTACTATCTTGAACCCCTCTGGTCTCTAACAAATTGCACGTAGAGCATTGTCTAAGGTATCAATAAAAAAGGCTTTATCAGTTAATACCAAAAATAAAAGCAAAGACTTTATCAGCAAAAAGCCTCCCTATTAGAAGACTCTTAGAGCAAGCATCAACCCCCTTTTGTGACATCCTTTTCCTCCAAACAAATCAGAATTATCAGGACCATGTTGAGAGAACTCGACTCTTTTCACACTCATGCTAGGATTTCGATGAAACAGTGCAGTAAAAGTTGAATTTTTGTGACAAGAAACAAAAGAATTAAACCCCAGAACGGGCACTATTTCTACCTTAGCAAAGCACTGGAAAGTGGAAACTCTAAGTTGGGGGGCTTTTAGCATTCATTTTAAAAAAATATATAATGTACTTCGTAAGTGTAAAATGTTCCAAATATATTAAAAGTAAATTGTTTCATGCCACTTGTCATTGCAAGAAAATACATTGTTGGCAAGCTTAAATATCATTTGAGGTGAAATCTGTGGTGACACCGATAAATTAGTGGCACCGTGCCACTTATGTTAGATACTATTGATTTGTGTTGATCTATGTAGAATTATTATACCATAAAATATTGAATTATTAGACCATAAAATATTGGGAGTGGATTCTCTTCCGAAAAAAAAAAAAATGGATAGTGTCTAATGTTAAATCTAATTCTTTATTATTTTATCTCTTATATTTATTTTTGATTTCACTTATAGAATTAAAGGTAAAAGATTATACTTTATTTCCTTAGGTGTTAAAAAAACTGGAGAAGATCCATTTCGAAAATCTACTTTTTGTTTTTATCAGTTGTAAAAAAATCTACTTAAAAAGAGTGACGGACAACCTGAAAAAAACGTTACTGAATTTTTGTGGATAATAAACATGTTATTGGACTTGTTTGGGCATATTATGACATGGTCCATAATATTTTCAAAAACTGATGGGCTACCAATATATTTAGAGGCTATTTTTTATCTACAAAAATGTGAAATTTTTTATCACATAGTCAATGGAAAAAAAATAACCAACCGTACGAGAACAATTCTTTTATTCATTTGTTGGCAAGATGGGTCTGTTGTAGAAGCTAGCAAACTTTCAGAAGAGTGGAAGATTATGAAAAACAACAACAACAACAACAATAATAATAATAATAATAATAATAATAATAATAATAATAATATCATTTTATTTACAAAAAATAAATTAATCTATTTTATTAGAAATTAGAAATTAGAAATAAAAAACTTTTTAATTTTTTGAAAGATTAATTTAAAAAAAAAGACTAAAGAACAATTTTTAGGATTAAGGATATTTAATTGCATAGTTGTCAAAATCGAATTGGTAATTGAACTGGTCAAATTATTAGTTAAATGATTTATTGGTTTAACCGATAAATTACTGTTTAAACTGATAGAACTGGTCCTACATAAATAAAAAAAATAAAATAATAAAAAAATTAAATTTAAAATACATATCTTCATTAATATTTTAAAAATAATCAAATTTCAACAAATTATAATCAATAAGTTATAATCCAGTTATCATTAAATAAGTATATAAAACTCTAGTATTTTTTATAATAAATATTTTTTAATTTTATTTTTATACTAAAGTAACTATTTTTTTTATTTCAATAACTAACTAATTAGAAATCTAATAAATATCATATAATCATAAAAAAATAATGATATTGTAATTAATAAAAATATTTGATATTTTTATTTATACATATTTAATAACATTTATATTAATAATTATGAATAATAAATATAATTAATTTAAATATAAGTGAGTATAAAATTAAAATAATATTAACAAAATTATTGTATATTTTTATTATATAATTAATAATTAGCATATAAAGTAACGAGGAATAACATAGTTTAGAACGCAAGAGGAGCATGTAATAACAAAAAGATCCAGATTGAGCGGTTCGATTAGACCAGTTGTTTATCGATTTCCACTAATTTTGACCAATTCTTGTCCTTAAACAGTCATAATACTGAATCGAACCAGTTGAAGATTCAATTTATTAGTTTTTTAGTCGAATCGGCCGATCCGGTCTGATTCTTACCATTATGTTTAATTGTATAAAAAATGATAAATTTGGAATTAAATATTTAAAAGACTAAAATGTTTTATTAATTCTTTTTAAGATCTAAACTACATTTTTATCATTAATTTTTTATTCAATATACAAAATAGTAGAATTTATTTTTCATACGAAGAGGGTAATGGTGTATTTGTCCAATATTGACAATTGGGGTATTTTGCAGATTTGTGGGTGAACTCAACACGCGGAGAGCGTGTTAGCGGGAGTGGATCCTCTCCAGTGGAAAAAAAACTGGATGGTATCCAGTGGAAGATCTCACCATTCAATACATTCTCTCTCTCATTTATTGCTGGTCCCACTTGTAAAATTAAAGGTGGGAGATTACACTTTATTCTCTCCAGTGACAAAAAAAATGGAGAGGATCTATTTCCCGTGTTAGCACAACGTCGTCAGTGTTTACCAGAGCTCATCATAGGCATAGAGGCTCTCGGGCAACACGGGGCGTGTTGTGCGGAGATTCCAACTAGTTTTTTCAGAGTTCGTCGTAAACGTGAAGGCTCCTGGACAACACGTGGGGGACGTGCTGGTAAGAGATTTCAACCTGCTTTCGTAGAGATTTGCCACATGTTTTCAATGAGTTGCAAATATTTTTTCAACACGGG
>NC_029772.3:13483134-13483594 GCF_000817695.3 Arachis duranensis | reverse complement strand
AGAGATTTAGAACTATGTTTACATGCAGGAGACACCTCCTTTCTCTGGAATAAGGAACATAAGATTGAAGCTCTTTAAATTGAACTCAACCCTCTCCCTGCATAAGACAAAATGAGATTATGGGAAAAGAGAAGGATTTGGAGAGAGGAGAGTAAAGAAGAAAAAGAGAGTTAATAGTAAGGTGAAAAAAAAAGAGTGATAATATGTATACAAAAAAATTATAAATTTGTATTAATAAAAAATGACACGTAATTATATGCTATTAGAAACATATATTATCAATTATTTGGATCATTCAATTTATATAAGTTGATAAATTTTAGTTTTTTTTGTATTTAGATTTTTTTAATTTTAATTAATATTATTTTCTATAGTGTTAGTATCATACGATGATATAGCATTATTATTTTAGTATTATTATTTTTATTTGTATTTAGTATTATTTATTAATTTAATAAAT
>NC_029772.3:13480051-13482792 GCF_000817695.3 Arachis duranensis | reverse complement strand
ACGAATAATATAATTATTAATAAATAAATTTTTTAGTTAGGTATTTAAACTAGTAAATAAATAGTATAATATAATATCTTTTATTTTATTTTTTATTTATGTAAAGTAGTATAATTAATAAATAATTATTTGTTATAATCTTCATTCATTTAAACTAATATGTGTATTTAACGAATAAATATATTTTTGTTATACCAGCCTAACAGGAATCTTATGGTCTGTAAATTTGATCCACTGAAGACGTGAAATTCGATGGTAGAGGACGCCTTACGTACGAGTAATAAAAATCTACCACGTTTCAAGAATTAAGGTGATCAGAAGATTTTATCCTTTACTATTTTCTCTCGTAGAAAGATGGAGGTCAGAGACTCACACTTTTGTATTACTGGTGGGTGAGGTTATCGTTACATTGGAGAATGTGGCTCATATATTTAGCTTACCGATTGATGGAGAGATTGTGAGCGGCTAAATAGAGACTTCTTACAGAGCTAGAGCATCGCAATTTCTGGTAGCAAACCCATTGTGAGTAGTTTCTCCAAATCTTATATAAAGATGGCATGGATTCACTGTATCAGAGACACAGAGCCATTGGACACTTTGGACTCTATTTAGAGATACGTCAGATGCCAGATTTTATATTTGTTGGGTTCGACCCTATTTGCAGATAAGTCAACGGTCTATGCCCACGAGAAATATCCACTATTGCTCCGTGATTTTCAGCGGATCCACACTTATAATTGGGGGCAGCATCTCAGCATCTTTATAGGGCAATGTGCCGTGCATCACGGTATGATTGCGAGGTTATGGATAACCCTCTTAATCTTTTGTTTGTTTGGGCATAGGAGCGAATGCAGTGTGTATTGCGCCCGTTCCAAGACAGTACCTTTCAGCGGCTAACGTACCAGTTACTCGATGGTAACAATTTCTATTTTAGTTGTGTATTCTATTGACGATGCATATTTGATTGACGACGCATTTTTTAATTTTTCAATGTTATATATTGCCGGTGGAGTCATTCCGCACGATCCACATCGTGGTTATCGAAGACCACAATGACATTTAAGCAGAAAATAGATTATATGGACGAGGTTAATGTTTTTGCTTTGTGTGTGTTAATATCCAATAAGAATATAAAGTTTCTAATAGTCTAATAATATGCTGTATTTTGTCTGGCAGCCGTACGAAGGATTGAGCATACACGACGAGCTACATGGACACCTTGAGGTGTGTGTGACACCGTTTCTTCGTTATTGTTGTTTGAGTGTGTCGAGTGGCACCTTGTGAACCGAGTGATGCGTCAGTTCAGGTATGCACAACCCGCCACGGAACTAGCAAAAGTCATTAGACCAAAAGAGCATTGCATCACTCTTCGCGGAGTGCAACTTCATGACTGGAGAGTTTTACATGCGGGATGGATAGAGGAATGGGACAACTGCTGCAACACTCAGTTGCAGGATCTGCACCCCCTTCTGACTTGGGACTACCATCGGCTGAGTACCATGATTGGTACGTGGGTTTGTTCGGAGTACTGCTAAGATCGTCGAAACCAGTTCCTCAGCATCCACCTCAGCCACCAACACCTCAGTATGGTACTGAAGAATTAGAAGAGCTAAATCATGTTGTTTATAAAGTACAAAATTTTTTTTCAACGATTAATTTCAATTCCATAAAAAATAATGATTCTAAAAAATCAAGAATTGCACGGCAAAATATGAACTTTAGACTAGAAATAATAGATAATTTCTAACATCAAAAATTAAATTAGAACTTTGCTAGCACTATCAAGGGAAATAAAAGAGAGAGAGAGAGAGAGAGAAAGAGAGAGAGAGAGAGAGTAGTAAAATGGAGAAGGAGATGAACACGTTTTCAAGTTGGGAAAGAAAGTGCAGTGACAATGATAGCGGCCAGAACGAAGTGCCAAAAATAGAACCAAGAACCTTGTGAGCGACGCGGAGTGGGAATGGTGGAAGTCGGACTCTGGCAGTGCGTCGACGCCAAATGGGCGAGTGGAACACAACCCAGATCAGATGGTGGGCCACCTTTTCTTAGTTGTCAAAGGGTTTTAAAAGATGAACAAAGTAAAAGCTTTCAGAAAAAAAAAAGGCTAAAAATTTGATTTCAAATGAAAAATATAATAACAAAAAATAAAAAATACAAATTTCTATTTTTTTAAAATAAAATGATTTTTACTTGTTAACTTGTAGTTATAAGTAATAAAAAGAATCTACCATTGAACGTCTATGATAGGCTATTACAATAGCACCATACCCCTTGATGAGCGGATATTTTATACGCTTTTTGGGGGTAATTTCATGTAGATTTTAGCATGTTTCAGTTAATTTTTAGTAGAATAATATTAGTTTTTAGGCAAAAATAATATTTCTGGACTTTACTATGAGTTTGTGTGTTTTTCTGTGATTTCAGGTATTTTCTGGCTGAAATTGAGGAAGCTGAGCAAAAATCTGACTTAGGCTGAAAAAGGACTGCTGATGCTGTTGGATCCTGACCTCCCTGCACTCGAAATGGATTTTCTGGAGCTACAGGAGTCCAATTGACGCGCTCTCAACGGCGTTGGAAAGTAGACATCCAGGGCTTTCCAGCAATATATAATAGTCCATACTTTGCGCGAAGATAGACGACGTAACTTGGCGTTGAACGCCAAGTTCATGCTGCTGTCTGGAGTTAAACGCCAGAAAAACGTCATGATCCGGAGTTGAACGCCCAAAACACGTCATAACCTG
>NC_029772.3:13477197-13478700 GCF_000817695.3 Arachis duranensis | reverse complement strand
TTTTAAGTTTGGTGTTCTTTCTTGTGTTCTTGGTGTTCTTGTGAATCTTCAAGGTGTTCTTGAGTTTTTCTTGTGTCTTGATCTTAAAATTTTTAAGTTTGGTGTTCCTTGGTGTTTTCCCTCCAAAAATTTTCGAAAATAAGGAGCATTAGATCTAAAAATTTTAAGTCTTGTGTCTTTTGTGTGTTTTTTCTTTCATCATAAAATTCAAAATTCAAAAATTTTTATTTTTCTAACTAATTTTGAACATTTTTTTTCGAAAATCTTTTATAAAAATTCAATTTTCAATTTCAAAATATTTCCACTTTCTTTTATTTATTTCGTTTTTATTTTTTAAAAAAAATAATAATAATAATTTTCTTTCACAAAATATTTTCAAAATATTTTTACAAATTCCATTTTTATTTATTCCATTATTATAAAACGAACAATAGCAACATACATACCATCTCTTTTATTCCAGTATGGAATTAAATGGGAATGATCAGTCCAAGAGGACTCTGGGGTCATATGCTAACCCCACCACTGCTTCATATGGGAGCAGTATCTGTATACCCTCCATTGGAGTTAGTAGCTTTGAGCTGAATCCTCAGCTCATTATCATGGTGCAGCAAAACTGCCAGTATTCTGGTCTTCCACATGAAGAACCTACAGAGTTTCTGGCACAATTTCTGCAAATTGCTGATACAGTACATGATAAGGAAGTGGATCAGGATGTCTACAGATTATTACTGTTTCCATTTGCTGTAAAAGATCAAGCTAAGAGGTGGTTAAATAACCAGCCTAAGAACAGCATAAAAACATGGAAACAGCTGTCAGAAAAATTCCTGAATCACTATTTCCCTCCAAAAAGGATGACACAGCTAAGGCTAAGCATCCAAGGCTTCAAACAAGGAGATACTGAATCTCTTTATGATGCCTGGGAGAGATACAGAGAGTTGCTAAGAAAATGTCCCTCTGAAATGTTTTCGGAATGGGTGCAATTAGACATCTTCTACTATGGGCTTACAGAAAAAGCTCAGATTTCTCTAGACCACTCAGCTGGTGGATCTATACATATGAGAAAAACAATTGAAGAGTCTCAAGAGCTTATTGATACAGTTGCTAGAAATCAGCATATGTACCTAAGCAGTGAATCCTCCATGAAAGAAGAAGCTAAAACAGTAACTGCTGAACTCAGTCCTGTGGGTCAGGCTAATGAATTCAATTAGCAATTAGACTTTCTAACTCAGCAGCTAGCCGAATTCAAGGAAATACTACAGGAAACAAGAATGGCTAACAGGAATATAGAAGTACAGTTAAAGCAAACAGAAAAGCAACTGTCAAAACAAATAACAGAAGAATGTCAAGCAGTTCAATTAAGAAGTGGGAAAACATTAAATACCTCACTTCAAAGCAGCAGGAAACCAAGAAAGGAACAAGTGGATACTCAAAATCCTCCTGAAGACAGTCCGAGCCCAGAAAGGGACAAAGCTGGCGCTGAACGCCCAGACCATGCTCATT
>NC_029772.3:13471079-13473172 GCF_000817695.3 Arachis duranensis | reverse complement strand
GATTCTATTCCAGTAGGAGCGGGAACCAACTGGTGATTAGCCGTACTGTGACAGAGTGCGTGCATAGTTTTCACTGCGAGGATGGGAAGTAGCCATTGACAACGGTGACACCCTACATAGAGCTTGCCATGGAAGGAACCTGCGTGTGAGAAGAGGATTTCAAGGAAGAGTTGAAGTCAGAGGACAAAGCATCTCCAAAACTCCAACATATTCCCCAGTGCTGCAAATCAAAGTAACATTGTTCCCTCTTTTATCAAATCCAGTAATTTCACTTTTAATCCAAATAACCTTGTTAACATCCTAACTAAGATTAATAAAATAAATATTGATTGCTTCAAACCAATAATCTCTGTGGATTCGACCCTTACTCACGTAAGGTATTACTTGGACGACCCAGTACACTTGCTGGTCAGTTGAACGGATTTGTGAGCTTCTCTAATCAGTTAGTTAAATTAGTTCTCCTTGGCACATGCCAAGGAGCCATTAATTAAAGATCACAATTTCGTCCACCACCCCTATTACAAAAATGAATAATTTATAACATTTTTACCAATTTATTTTTCTTTACTTATCTCGTTTACACTGTAAATAAAATAAGGTTGTGCATATATTGTTTATACCGTAAACGAGATAAGACACGTTTGTTGTTGCCTGTATCACATCTGCAAATGTATTGTGAAACGTGCCTTATCTCGTTTACAGTGTAAACCAGATATGCACAATCTTATTTCGTTTAAACTGTAAACGAGATAAGACTTAGACGTGCCTATATAAAGAACTCGTTCATAGCGCATCTTTTGTCACTTTCCTTGTCTATTACCTTCATTTCTCTCTTTGTCAAACATTTTTCTAGATATTTGTGAGATACTCAGACTCTATGGCGTGCGTGAACGCACAAGATAGAGACATCAATCGCCTGAACACGACTTGGCACATTGCGGGAGCGATCGACTTCGATGTTAGTTTTGATCCTTTTCCTCCTTTAAATAATTGAGCATGTAATTATAGTTAGGATACTTTTATAGATTCAGTATTATTATACATGTAGATTAGGTTGTCATGTTATTAGAATTTGTTAGATTGTGTGAAATGTAAAAATTAGTAAATGTTAATTAATTAAATTAATTAAGATTATTAATTAATTTAATTGTAATTATTAGTTTTGATTTATTTATTAAATAATTCTATTTTTTCATGTATTTAAATCAAATTTTACATAATCAATTTTAATTTTCAATATGTTGCATTGATGTTTGATAAATTATTTAAATATTGAATTTATATAGTTAGTTACTTTGAAATGTGAAATAATTGTTTCTCATTAATTTTTATCTTTATTATATCGAAATAAAATCCTTTACAATTGAAATAGATTTGTTATTGAAATACATTTATTTTTTAATAGAGGCCACACCTACTACTCCCTAGGAGAGTGAGCCACACTCTTGTACCGGACGCCATTGTCCCTTGCTTGAGGGAGGTTGGCTTCGGCGACATAGTTGACGATTGGATTTATGATGGTATAGAATTTCACAAATGAATTCTCATTGCAAGTATAGTTCCTAAACCAACAATAATCCTTTCATACAAAAGATTGTTTGTCACAAGTAACAAACGCCTAAAATTAATAACCGAAGTATTCAAACCTCGGGTCGTTCTCCCTAGGAATTACAATAAAGTGTCTTGTTATTGGTTATGAGTTATTTTGGGGTTTTGGATAAGAAGCATGAAAAGTAAATGGCAATGAAAATAAACTAACAACTATAAAAAGCTCTTGGCGAGGTATGAAAATTAGAAGTCCTATCCTAGTTATCCTTCTCAATTGTGATGAGAATTGTTCATTGCTACCACTTAGTTAACCCTTGCTAAATAAAGGAAAGTCAAGTGGATGAATTGACTTGAGCCACAAGTCCTAGCCAACTCCCAAGGAAAGACTAGCTTTAGTGCACTCCAAACCAATTAGCAATCTCTTCAATTATCAATCAACAAAGGAATTAGATAACTCAAGAGTCACTAATTACTCTACCTAGGCCAAGAGGAACAAAACCTACACTAAAATCCAACCAAGCATTTCATCAAACACTTGGAAGGCA
>NC_029772.3:13467526-13469805 GCF_000817695.3 Arachis duranensis | reverse complement strand
TTATGTTCTTGATGTTCATCATGATCTTCAAAGTGTTCTTGGTGTTCATCTTGACATTCATAGCATTCTTGCATGCATTCATTGTTTTGATCTAAAAAATTTCATGCATTGAGTATTTTTGTTGTTTTTCTCTCTCATAATAAAAAAATTTCAAAAATCAAAAAATATCTTTTCCTTATTTCCTTATTTTGTGTTTGCTTTCAACTCTTCATGCTTGTTCATTCAAGTTGTTTGTTGGTTTGTCTTTTCATGTCGTTTGTTGGTTTGTCATTCATCAAAACCTACGAATACAAACTTCGCATACAAGCAACATGATTTACAGGTTTTACATTTGATCAATACATGAGTATGTACCCAATTCCCAATATTTCCAATAATAATACAAAACTACCCTTTTATTCACCCAATGTCCCAAGATTCCCACACTTGAATGATACTCACACACACTAGCCTAAGCTAATCAAAGATCCAAATAAGGACTTTTATTGTTTTCCGCTTTAAGGCTTGTAATGTGCTAAATTAAAGAACCAAGTGGGTTAATCGTAGGCTCAAAATTGGCTAACAAAGGAAGATAAAAGGTAAGGCTTTTTGGATAAGTGAGCTACTGAAATGATGGCCTCAATCATATAAATGCATGAATACACAAAATAATGGACATAAAGAATCAAACAAATCAAAGATTACATTCATAGAAAGAGAATAATGCACACAAGAAGGAAAAATAAGTGGTTATAAGATGTAACCACATCGTTAGGCTCAAGTCTCACTTGCTTGTGTTCTTAGCTCAAAAATATGATCCACAATATATATAATTCAAGCAAGTTTTATGAAGAGTTTTCACTCAAATCAATTGGTATGCCCTATAGATAGAATTCTTGAAAATTCATTATTTTGACTAAGCTTATTGTGTATATATATGCAAAAATAAGAAAATGCAAGTAAAAATCCTAAAATCCTAGAATGAAATGCAAAAGTGTTGGGATTAGAAATTTGTCACCCAAAATCGCCGATCGGTCAGACGACCTCCCCACACTTAAAAGTTTACACCGTTCTCTGTGCACTCAAAGATGAGCAAGGGGGTACGGCGACTCTCCGGATTGCTACGTGTTCTTAGTCTTGCTTCCGTTATTGCTTGTGGTGCATTCGTCATGAAAAACAAAAATATAACACCATAAGATAGGGTAATACAAAAGCAAGGAAGCATACATTGTTGGAGTGAGGTAAATCACTAGAATTGAGTGAGTGAATTAGTGTGACATTAATGACAAATAGGTGTGTGAATTCTAAATTGCGCGGTTTAGAACACATATTAGCATAAAAGTTGTGTCACAAAGGAAGCATGCACTTTACTTATTCTAGTATGCTTGAGATGTTTTAAGTGAACTTGTAAGGTAAAACAAGCATTAAAGAAGCATAAAAGCATTCAGGTCAAACACATATGGATGCATATGATCATGAAATACCATGCATTAAGGTAAATGCTCAACATCATCCATCATCAAGAGGTTGCCTAATCACAAAATAAGGCTCAAATCACATGGTGGCCAAATCATGTAATTCAAGAAGAGTTACAAGCGCGAAGGCAATTATCATCACTTGGTATTTTTCAAAAGATAAGCATGAAAAACTCAAGACCAAGTAGCAAAATATAACCTCAATCATAGGATCCAACAAAGATTATCTAAGAACATTAATTCTAAATTAGCATTTAGGAACATAATGATGTTAAGAAAACATCCCTTTTTAATACTTAACAGCAATTAATGGTAAACAAGAATATCAATCCAACACTTACAATGAGAAAGAGAAAATAGAATGAAAACTAACTAAAACTAACTAACTAACTGATTAACTAACTAACTAACTAATTAACTAACTAAAATAAATGGTTATAAATGGTGTTTGGATGTGTTGGATGAGGTGTAGAAGAAGGAAAGAAGAAAGGAGAAGGAAAGAAATGGAAAAATGAGAAGAAAAGAAATGTAGTGAAGGAAGGGCATCCACGCGTACGCGCACATGGCGCGCACGCGCGGATGGTTTATTTCGAGAGTGGCGCGTATGCGTCATGTGCGCGTACGCGCAAGTGGGGTTGTGCCAAAGGCACGACGCGCGCACAGTGCGGGCCTAACTCTCGGGTTAATGCATGGAAGGTGGAACTTCTCAACCCACGCGTACGCGTGCATGGCGCGCTCGCGTGGATGGTCGAAAATGCTCAATGTACGCGTACGCGTGCAGTGCGCGTACGCGTGGATGGTGCTCTGTTTTTCAAATTTTTTTTT
>NC_029772.3:13466810-13467317 GCF_000817695.3 Arachis duranensis | reverse complement strand
TTACCATGGTGGGGTGTCTCCCACCTAGCACTTTTATTTATTGTCCTTAAGTTGGACTTATGGGGAGCTCCTCTCAAGGTGGCTTGTACTTGTACTCATCTTGGAACTTCCACCAATGCTTGGACTTCCAATAAGCTCCATCATTCAAGATTAATATCTCCAAGCTTTGATGGAGTTCTTCACAAACCATGGGCTCCCAATGTTGATCCTTATGTGTTCCCGGATCCCATATTTTGTCTTCACACCCATCTCCAAGTTGATTATCATTAATCCATGTGGGTGGTGAGTAAGGTGAATTCTCAACAAAGTGACCAAACATCCTTCTAGACCCATGTACTTTAGTTATACACCAACCTTTGCTATTAAGCTTTGGACATGTGACCATAATGAACCTAGGATAATGCTTCCAACCACTAACCATCTCCTTTTTACTCTTAAAGCCACAAATATATCTAAGTTGACCATCCGTTTCAAGCAAACCATACTCAAGTGGGACAATAAAGCTAA
>NC_029772.3:13456062-13465028 GCF_000817695.3 Arachis duranensis | reverse complement strand
TACTAATTACTCTTCCTAGGCCAAGAGGAACAAAATCTATACTATATCTAGAAGAGGCATTTCAACAAACACATAAAAGGCAATAAAAGTAAACAACATAAATTGCAAGAACTAAAGAGAGATCTAACTATAAAGGCAAGAGATCAACAATAGAAAAGAAAAGAAGAACAATTATTATGAATTACCTCTTATTGAATTGAAAGAAAATGGAAGGAACAATAGTAGATCTACAACAAAGTATAAGAACAACATAAAGGAAATTACAACAAAAGAATAGAAGAAGATGAATGTAGCAACAAAGAATTGAGATGTAGAAGTAGAAGAAAGCAAAGATTAAAACCTAGATCTAAGAACTAATCCTAATCCTAATCCTAATTCTAGAGAGAAGTGAGAGTTTCTCTCTCTAGAAACTACTTCTAAAACTACTAAACTATCTAATGATCCCCTAATTAGTCTATGGATGTGAATGTGTGTCAATCCCTTTCAATCCTTGGCTCTTATATGCATTTTGGCGCCAAAGTTGGTTGCTGAAACCTTCCAAAATCGCCAGGCACGTGTTACATTAATGAAGTCATGTGCCACCATCGGCGCGTGCGCGCACGGTACGCGTGCACATCCCTGGCTAATTCTGCGATGTGCGCGCGAGCGCCTTGTGCGCGTGCACATGCATGGCCTGGATCAATTCTTTGGCTTTTTGTGCTTCCCTCCACTTGTATGCTTCCTTCCTTGCTTTCTTTGATCCATGCCTAGCCTATTTCAACCTGAGATTACTAGCAAACACATCAAGGCATCTTATGGAATCAAAGAGAAACTAGAATTCATCAAAATAAGACTCAAAAAGCATGTTTTTACACTTAAGCACGAATATGGGAGAGATAACAAAACCATGCTAATTCATAGGCTAAATGTGACAAAAGGCTATCAAGATATTCTGAATTCAATGCAAAACAAACCGTCAATTTGGGGTTTGTCAATAGTGCAGCTTAGGTACTTTGTCTTTGCCAACTCCCTGATTACGGCATTCGTGGAGCGTTGGTGTCTGAAGACCCACACTTTCCACCTGCCTTGGGATGAGTGCACGATCACCCTGTAGAACATTGCGTACCACCTAGGGTTACACACGGAGAGTCAGTGGGTGGGTTCTTGCATGACTTTCAGACGTGGTACCAGCACCTGACCTAGGAGTGGGTAGAGGAGCTACGGAGGTGCCAGACCTCCTCATGCTTAACAACAAAGTGCGCAGAGGAAGGAATCGTTTTCCATCAAGATGACATGGCTTCGAGACTGGGTCCAACATATTGCAGCTATTGCCGATGCAACCATCCTTCGACAGTACACGAGGTGTTATATCCTGTTGCTAATTGGTGGTTACCTGATGATCGACAAGTCAAACAGTCAGGTGCATATCAAATGGCTACCACTATTGGCAGATTTTCTGAGGTGTCGTGGTACGTCTTGGGATTCGCTGTGCTTTCATGGACGTACCACTCTTTATGCCATCATTTCCATGCAGCACATCAAGATACCATGAACATAGCCGAATGCACTCCGTCCTAGTTTTGTGGATATACCATAGGTTTCCTCAGTGGTGTCCACCCGATATTAGGTCCGGACGTTTCCTCTAGCTGTGAGGTAACTTTTTTCAACCTTTTATTGCATAAAAGGAGAAAATGTGGTTGTTGCATATGTGAACAGGTTGATAGGTATGGCCCAATAAAGTAGGGACTAGTACGAAAAGAAGGTCCTCCGATGAATGACTGTTGTTCCCCTCGTCTACTTTAATAATGTGGAGTTTCACCATGTTAATCGGGTGAAATGCCAGATTGGTAGGGAGTAGCCAGTGCCTGGAGACTCGGTGAACACATGTGGTGGCCTAAGTGTCTTGAGCAGTGGTACAATGGATGGAAGCAGAAGTTTGATGAGAGCCACATGATCTCTATTTATCCCTTCATAGATTATTAGCTTATGCAGGAGTACTGGGACTGGTACCAGCATGCTTGATGATCTCAGGCTTTTGACACTATCAGATGACGTGCAGCCTACCGTCAGTCAGCGGTCAGCCCAGGGACGTGCTTGACCTTCCCCGGAGTGCTCCTGATCGTCGTAGGCGTGCCAGAAAGATTCGAGCAGACACCCAGAGGCCAACTAGGAGGGAGAGGGGTGTGAGGGACCGTGGAGCAGTTGCAGAGTGACTAAATGTCGAGTCTAAGGAAGAGGCAGAGTATGCGAGACAAGGGGACTGTTCATACCCTGGGTCAAGCTGTACGACCCAGGCTGATTGAAGACAAGTCGACCGACCTCCTCAGGTCAAGAATATCCGACCTCTCCTCAAAGAGCTCGGCCAAATCACTAGGAAAGCCCAAAAAGGGCCCTAACAGAGGAACATGACCCAAATCCAAGGGCAGCCCAAGCCTAGAGAGATAAAGGCGGTTCCCTCAAAGATAAGATGATCTCACTCAAAGATAAGATAAGATAACTATCTTATCTCAAGAGAAGGTCACTCTTCACCATTATAAATACACTGGAACACCCAGGTATAACTCATACTCTGATTCTACTAAAAACCTGCTTAATACTCTTGCTAACTTAAGTATCGGAGTCCCTTGCAGGTACCACCACCCTCCGGTGACGAAGGATCAGCACCACCACCAAGTCCAACAAGTCGGACACGGCGGCTCCGGCCACCATCATCAAGTCGAACATAACAGCTCCGATCAGTACAGAAGATCTCGTCTGAGATTGACCTACAGTTTCAGGTAACCCTCGGAACATTGGCACCGTTGCCGGGGAACCTGTAAGTCATCCCATCATCATGGTGGACAACCTTGACAACAACCACAAATCCGATCTAGAAAACAGAACACCGTAGAAAGGCACGGACACCACACCAAAGGGAACGTCTCAACCACATGGAGACAAGAACTCACCAAACACACAAATCCTGGAGGCACTTCAAGCTCAGCAAGATCGTCTCAAACAACTCGAAAAGGAGGTTAAACACCAACGAGAAGCCGAGAAGGACCTTCAAAGGGAAACTAGGCGATGTAAAGAGTTAGAGGACAAACTCTTAAAACTTGAAGCCGATCTAAAAACCAAGACTACCCAACCCAATCATGGAGACAACCCCCACAAAGATCAAGACCCATTCACCAAAGAGATTATGAAAGCCAAAATCCCAAAGGACTTTAAAGCTCCCGACATGACTCCGTATGACGGCACATCAGATCCAAGCCATCATCTCAGTAATTTCAGAAGCAGAATGTATCTCACTGACGCCTCAGATGCAATTCGGTGCAAAGCCTTCCCGACTACCTTAACAAAGACAGCAATTAAGTGGTTCGACAATCTACCCCTTAGGTCCATCACAAGCTTTGACGACTTGGCCCGAAAGTTTCTTGCCAGATTCTCCATCCAGAAGGACAAAACCAAGCACACCCAAGCCTATTAGGGATTGATGAGCAGATATTTTATACGTTTTTTGGTGGTATTTTCATATAGTTTTTAGTAGAATCTAGCTACTTTTTAGTATATTTTTATTAGTTTTTATGCAAAAATCACATTTCTGAACTTTACTATGAGTTTGTATGTTTTTCTGTGATTTCAGGTATTTTCTGGCTGAAATTGAGGGACCTGAGCAAAAATCTGATTCAGAGGCTGAAAAAGGACTGCATATGCTGTTGGATTCTGATCTCCCTGCGCTATTAATTACGTTGGAAAGTAGACATCCTGGGCTTTCCAGCAATATATAATAGTCCATACTTTGCCCAAATTTTCATGACACAAACTGGTGTTCAACGCCAACTTTCTACCCTATTTTGGCGTTAAACGCCATAACTGGGCTAAAAGCTGGAGTTAAACGCCCAAACTGGCACAAAAGTTGGAGTTAAACGCCAGGAATAGTCTCTACACATGGAAGCTTCAATGCTCAGCCCAAGCACATACCAAGTGGGCCCCGGAAGTGGATTTCTGCACTATCTATCTTAGTTTACTCATTTTCTGTAAACCTAGGTTACTAGTTGAGTATAAAAACTACTTTTAGAGATTCATTCAGTACCTCATGATATTTTACATCTAAATTTATATCTTCTATGGCATGAGTTTCTAAACCCCATGGTTGGGGGTGAGGAGCTCTGCTATGTGTCGACGGATTAATACAATTACTTCTGTTTTCTATTCAATTACGCTTGATTTTATTCTAAGATATTCACTCGCACTTAAACATGATGAATGTGATGATCCGTGACACTCATCACCATTCTCAACCTATGAACGCGTACCTGATAACTACTTCCGTTCTATCTTAGATTGAGTGTGTATCTCTTGGGTTCCTGGTTCACGAGTTTGACTGCATCTCCTGACAACAGAGCGTTCAATTCGTGAGACCAGAGTCTTCGTGGTATAAGCTAGAATCAATTGGCAGTATTCTTGAGATCCAGAAAGTTTAAACCTTGTCTGTGGTATTCCGAGTAGGATCTGGGATGGGATGACTGTGAAGAGCTTCAAACTCACGAATGTTGGGCATAGTGATAGACCCAAAAGGATCACTGGATCCTATTCCAGCACAAGTGAGAACCGACAGATGATTAGCCATGTATATGGGCCTTTTTCACTGAAAGGACGGATGGTAGCCATTGACAACGATGATCTACCAATATACAGCTTGCCTTGGAAGGAGCCTTGCGTGCGTGAAAAAGAAGACAGTAGGAAAGCAGAGATTAGAAGACAGAGCATCTCCAAAACTCCAACCCATTCTCCATTACTACATAACAAGTATTTATTTCATGTTCTTTATTTTTCACAATTAAAACTAAGAACCATTATTAATATCCTGACTAAGAATAATAAGATAACCAAAGCTTGCTTCAAGCCGGCAATCTTCGTGGGATCGACCCTTACTCACGTAAGGTATTACTTGGACGACCCAGTGCACTTGCTGGTTAGTTGTACGAGTTGTGAAAAGTGTGATTTATAATTTTGTGCACCAGGGATCAAGCAAGGAGATCGGGAAAGTCTTCGCAACTACATGGAAAGATTTAACAAAGAATGTTTGGACATACAAAGTCTGCCAACTGAAGCAGCCATTATGGGTCTCATCAATGGCCTACGAGAGGGACATCTTAGTCACTCCATATCAAAGAAACATCCCAAATCTCTGAATGAAGTGCAAGAACGAGAAGAAAAGTACATCAATATAGAGGAAAACTCTCGACTAGGAGAGACCTCAAAATCCGGATCCTTTTACTCCTCCCGAGATAAGAATAAAGAGTCCAAGAAAAAAGAAGATCAGCATGGAGAGAAAATTAAAAAATACCACAACTACACCCCTCTCTGGGTGTCTCTTGTGGAAGTATATCGAGAAGTATGCCACACTAAAAATATCCCACCACCTCGCTTGCTTAAAAGCAAAAAAGGAGGCAGAAATCGGACGAAATACTGCGAATACCACTAAATTTATGGAAATCCCACTAACGAGTGCTTCAACTTGAAGAATGTCATAGAAAAATTGGTAAGAGAGGGAGACTAGATCGGTACCTAGCCAGTAAGACAGATAAGCCCAGAAAGAGAAGAAGAGACGAAGAGGTCCGACGAACTGAACGACCACCTCGTACCCCGGAGAGACATGTTCACATGATACATGGAGGATTTACGGGAGGAGGAATCTCCAAATCATCTCGCAAAAGACACCTCAAAGAAGTATATCACATCAAGGGAGGAGAACGAGCACCCGACCTCCCTACTATTACTTTCACTAAAGAGGACGTAGCTGGCGTCATCTCGGGGCATGACGATCCAATGGTCATCACTATCATATTGGCCAATGCTAATCTCTACCACACACTGGTGGACCAAGGAAGCTCGGTTGACATCTTGTTCAAAACCGCCTTCGACAAACTCGGCCTGGAGGAAAAAGAGCTAAGAGCATATCCGAACAGCTTATTCGGACTGGGAGACACTCCAATCCAACCACTTGGATACATCTCACTATAGACAACCTTCGAAAAAGGAAACCGGTCAAGGACGCTCAACATAGACTACATCGTGGTCGATGTGAGTGCAGCCTACAATACCCTGATACGCTAAATCAGCTTACCGCAGTAGTCTCGACTCCACATCTATGCATGATGTTCCCAACTATAGAAGGGATCACTACCATAAAAGAAGACCAAAAAACAGCGCGCCGCTGTTACAACGAAAGTCTGAACCTCAGAGGCAAAGGAGAAGAAATCCATATCATCAAACTCGGGGGAGTTTGAGGTTAGGATGAACTTCATCCACACCCTGAAGGTGAGATAGAAAAAGTCCAGATCGGAGATGTCTCAGATAAAACAACCAATATTGGGGCAATCCTAAAAGGGAATATAAAGGAGTCCCTCATACAGTTTCTAAAAGATAATGTTGACCTTTTCGCATGGAAGGCCGCAGACATGCTGGGAATAAACCCAAAGCTAATGTGCCACAAAGAAAGCTCAGACCAGAAAGATCCCAAGCTGTGGAGGAACAGGTACAAGCTCTACTAGAGGCAGGATTCATAAAAGAATTCAAGTACCTACTATGGCTAGCCAACATCGTCTTGGTGAAAAATCAAATGGGAAGTGGCGGATGTACATAGATTACACCGATCTCAACAAAGCTTGCCTAAAAGATCCTTATCTACTCCCAAGTATCGACGCTCTGGTAGATGCCTCCTCCGGATACAAATACCTCTTGTTCATGGACGCCTGTTCCGTGGGTTACCTGAAACTGTAGGTCGATCTCGGTTGAGATCTTCTGGGTTGGTCGGAGCCGACGTGTCTGGCAGGTGCACGGCGGCTGGAGCTGGTGCGTCCGACTTGTTGGACTTGGAGGTGGTGCTGATCCTTCGTCCCCGGAGGGTGGGGGGTACCTGCAAGGGACTCTAATGCTTAAGTTAGCAAGGGTCTTAAACAGGTATTGAGTAGAATTAGAGTATGAGTTATACCTGGGTGCTCCAGTGTATTTATAATGATGAGATGTGGCCTCCTGTGGATAAGATAAGTTAGTTATCTTATCTTATCTTTATCTTATCTTTAAGTGAGGTCATCTTTAAGGGAACCGCCTTTATCTCTATGGGCTTTGGGCTGCCCTTGGATTTGGGACGTGTTCCTATATTTGGGCCCTTCGTTTGGGCTTTCCTGCGACTTGGCCGAGCTCTTTGAGAAGAGGTCGGTTTGTCCTGACCTGAAGAGGTCGGTCGCTTTGTCTGTAGAACATCCCGGGTCGAACAGCTCGACCCGGGGTATGAACAGTACCCCTGCTTGAGCTTGGTCTTCTTTTTTGAGGCCGAGTCCTTGACTTTGGTCCTTCTTTGGTGAAGCCGAACTCAAGCATTTTGTCGATTCCCTTTCTTCGTGGAGTCTTTTTTTGAATGTAGAACGTTTTCTTCTAAAAGACGCGCGTTTTTATGCCGGCGCTTTTTTGGGAACGTGCGAGGGTTTAATGCTTTTTAATTCTGAGCATTAATTGCCCCGTTTCCTTTAGGCTCTTTTGCTTTGGATTTTGAAACCTCGAAAACGGTTTCTCTTCTTTTGCTTCTTTCGTAACTTCTTTTCTTAGTTCTCTCCACTCTCTGTTTTTTCGTTTGCATTTCTGTTTTCCTTGTGGTGCAGCGTCATTTGGCGTTGGAGCTTGGGGCCTTTGTGTTTCTTCTGGCGACATTGCTCTCGTTCGCATTCTCAGATTTCGTCTTCCTCCTTTGGTTTTTGTTGAAGCTCGCTTTGTTCTTTCCAGGTTGGTAATAACTTTTCTCGTCTTCTTCGTGGCTTCGTCTTTAATTTTGGTGAAGTTTTGGTTTTGCATGTTTGAAAGTTTGGATCTTTTGCGATCTTTTACTTGTTGCTTGTGATATGCTTTTCTTATCTTCCTTCTTGTGATTTTCTTGGAATTTCTGTTGAGGCTTTCTGGGATTTTACTGTTGCTTTCTGGTTGTTTTTGATACTGGTAAAAGATCTGTATTTGTTTTTTACTTTTGGAGATTGCTTCCTGTCTGAGCTTTTTCAAAAAGGTTTCGTCTTTAATGGTCTCTGCTTGTCGTTGTTTTGATGTTTGGGATTGCTTGGCAGGCTTGTAATGATTTGCTGTGTTTTTTCTTTGGTGAAAGGCGTTTGTTGTTTTTTGAATCCTTTTTGAGAGATGCTAGGGTGTAAACTGTAGAGTATTTGTGGAAACCTTGCTTTGTTACTGCCTCCAAAGGATGCCCCCGGACTTTGGTTTGAGTCTTGGGGTTTTCTTTTTCGCGGTTTCATCGCCTGAGAAGTTTTGGCCGAGTTGTTTTCTCCCTTTCCGAGATGTTTGTAGTAACCCCTATCTTTTTTCTTACTTTGTAGGATTTAGTTGGCCTCATGTCTTCTCGCAATAACATTGTAGAGATGTCTTCCAGAGTTCCCGAGGGGATGTTCGATTGGTTGGACTCCCTTGTTTTGTTGTGTGTTTCTGTTGTGGATGCTGAGTTTTGCACAGAACTGAGGAAGTGCCATAGGATTTGTGGTATCAATGCTCGAGAAGAGGATTACGAGCTTATTGCTCCTGATTCTGATGAGAGGGTTTGTTTTCCGACTTCTGTTGAGAGGGAGCGTCCCTTCTTCTATGCCTATGAATACTTCTTCAGCCAGTTGAACGTTACCTTTCCTTTTACTGCTTTTGAGACCGACCTGTTGTGGTCGTGTAATATTGCTCCATCCCAGCTTCACCCCAATTCCTGGGGTTTTATTAAAATTTTTCAACTTCTCTGTCATGAACTGGATGTAACACCTTCCCAGAATTTGTTTCTTTACTTGTTTGTTTCTGCCAAGCCTGGCGGCTTGATGAGCGGATAATTTGTACGCTTTTTGGCATTGTTTTTAGTATGTTTTTAGTACGATCTAGTTAGTTTTTAGTATATTTTTATTAGTTTTTAGATAAAATTCACTTTTCTGGACTTTACTATGAGTTTGTGTGTTTTTCTGTGATTT
>NC_029772.3:13453287-13453555 GCF_000817695.3 Arachis duranensis | reverse complement strand
ATTTCTTTCCATTTTCAAAGATACTTACTATCAATTAATGATTTGATTCAACATTTCAAGTATGTTGCCTTTTCTGTTGAGGAAGGTTTAATGTTTGAATCATATCTTTTCTTGTTAGTCAAGTTTTTAATTTTCAAAATCAAATCTTTTTAAAATGTCTTTCAAATCATATCTTCTCAATCACATTTTTTTTAAAACTAATCATATCTTCTTAACCACATCTTTTTCAAAATAACTTTCAATCAAATCTTTTTGATTTCTAATTTCG
>NC_029772.3:13452728-13453075 GCF_000817695.3 Arachis duranensis | reverse complement strand
TTCTTTGATAAGTTCGAATTTTCTACTTCTGTCTTCTACTCTTCTTTTCCTCTGACACTTCAAGGAATCTCTATACTGTGAAATAGAGGATTCCACACTTTCTTGTTCTCTTCTCTTTCATATGAGCAGGAGCAAAGACAAAGGCATTCTTGTTGAGGCTGATCCTGAACCTGAAAGGACCTTGAAGAGAAAGCTAAGAGAAGCAAAAGCACAACTCTCTGGAGGGGACCTAACAGAAATCTTCAAACTAGAAGAAGATATGGCAGCCGAAAACAACAACAATGCCAACAATGCAAGGAAGGTGCTGGGTGACTTTACTGCACCTACTCCCGACTTCTATGGGAGAA
>NC_029772.3:13447936-13448926 GCF_000817695.3 Arachis duranensis | reverse complement strand
CCTACCCCACCACTCTCTCTCTTCTTCACCCATTCACCAATCACCTCAACACCTCTTCCCCAAAAACCCTTCACCTATCAAATTCCATCTTTCTCTTCACCACTCACATCCATCCTTCATAAAACCCCACCTACCTCACCATTTAAATTCAAACCACTTTCCCACCCAAACCCACCCTCCAATGACCGAACCCTACCCTTCCCCCTCTCCTATATAAACCCTCCTTCACTCCTTCCTTTCCACACAACCTAAACACTATTTCTCCCCCCTTTGGCCAAACACAAAGCCATTCCCTTTCTCCTCATTTCTTCTTCTTCTCCTCTCTTCTTCCTTCTTTTGCTCGAGGACGAGCAAACATTTTAAGTTTGGTGTGGTAAAAGCGTTGCTTTTTCGTTTTTCCATAACCATTATGGCATCCAAGGCCGGAGAAACCTCTAAAAAGAGGAAAGGGAAGGCAAAGGCTTCCACCTCCGAGTCATGGGAGATGGATAGATTCCTCTCAAGGGTGCATCAAGACCATTTCTATGAAGTTGTGGCCTTGAAGAAGGTGATCCCCGAGGTCCCTTTTTCACTCAAAAAGAGTGAATATCCGGAGATCTGACATGAGATTCGAAGAAGAGGTTGGGAAGTTCTTACCAACCCCATTCAACAAGTCGGAATCTTGATGGTTCAAGAGCTCTATGCCAATGCATGGATCACCAAGAACCATGACCAAAGTGTGAACCCGAATCCAAAGAATTATCTTACTATGGTTCGGGGGAAATACTTGGATTTTAGTCCGGAGAGTGTGAGGGTGGCATTCAACTTGCCTATGATGCAAGGAGATGAGCATCCTTACACTAGAAGGGTCAACTTTGATCAAAGGTTGGACCAAGTCCTCACAGTCATATGTGAAGAGGGCGCACAATGGAAGCAAGATTCAAGAGGAAAGCCGGTTCAATTGAGAAGGCATGACCTCAAACCCGTGGCTAGAGGATGGTTGGAGTTTAT
>NC_029772.3:13443181-13446020 GCF_000817695.3 Arachis duranensis | reverse complement strand
CCACCTCTGTTCTACCTTCGATTGGGTGAATATCTCTTGGATTCCTGGTACACGATGCATGGTTGATCGCCTGACAACTGAGTGCTCGTCTGACAAACGAGCCAACCATTCCGTGAGCTCAGAGTCTTCGTGGTATAGGCTAGAATTGATGGCGGCATTCAAGAGAATCCGGAAGGTTTAACCTTGTCTGTGGTATTCTGAGTAGGATTCAATGATTGAATGACTGTGACGTGCTTCAAACTCCTAGCAGGCGGGGCGTTAGTGACAGACGCAAAAGAATCACTGGATTCTATTCCGGCCTGATCGAGAACCGACAGATGGATAGCCCTGCCGTGACAGGGTGCGTTGAACATTTCCACTGAGAGGATGGGAGGTAGCCACTGACAACGGTGAAACCCTTGCATAAGCTTGCCATGGAAAGGAGTAAGAAGGATTGGATGAAGACAGTAGGAAAGCAGAGAGACGGAAGGGAAGGCATCTTCATGCGCTTATCTGAAGTTCCTACCAATGAATTACATAAGTACCTCTATCTTTATCTTTATGTTTTTATGCGTTCATCACCATATCCATTTGAGTTTGCCTGACTAAGATTTACAAGATGACCATAGCTTGCTTCATACTAACAATCTCCGTGGGATCGACCCTTACTCGCGTAAGGTTTATTACTTGGACGACCCAGTGCACTTGCTGGTTAGTTGTGCGAAGTTGTGTTTATGCCATGGTACTGAACACCAAGTTTTTGGATTCATTACCGGAGATTATTTGAGTTGTGAAAAGTATTGATCACAATTTCGCGCTATAACGGCTCTTCGAAGAAGAAAGCTTCTTGGGTTTCTTTCCGGTCCGCCCAGGGCCATAAAGTGTTGCGATGTATGATGAGTCCTTTAAGGACTTCAAAAACTACTTTTTTAAAGTTCGAGCTGTTGAGGGGGCCCGCCCCTTTTTTCTTGATGAAAATGACGAGCTTGCTTTTCTCCTAGAGTGGCAAAAGAATGTAAGAGTGCCACGTTACACATGGGAAATGCTTAGTGAGGTTGAGCGGGCTTTTGTAGTTGTTCTTGAAGATTTGTGGGGAAAACCTCCCCATCTGGATACAAAGAGTTTTCTGAATGATCTGTCCTTGGTTCGGCCTACTTTGGGTATTTGTTCGTCTATTGGCCCGACTTGCCTCTATATTTGTTTCTTTTTTGTTCCTCTTTCGTGACTCTTTGTCTTTGTTGTTTTTGTGTTTGCAGAGATGTCTAAAAACAATGACTCCATGAAGGCCTTCAAGAAGACGAAGAAGGCAACTGCTGCTCTGAACATCTCGGCCAAGGTGGCCAGCGAGGGATCTTCACAGGTCCCCCTGAAGCCCCCTGTGCCGAGTTCCCTGGGGCCGAGGAAAGTGATTCCTACTCCCCAGTTTCATCAGGTCGATCCTCCTCAAACTTCTGCTGCTGTTTCTGGTGCCCCTCCTTTGAAAAAGAAAAAAACATCCGAACCCTTTAATTTGGATGCTCCGGACTTTGATGCCATTGAGTTTGTTGACCAGCAAATTTCCCCCTATGGTGGGCTTTCCATGGACGATGTGTCTCTTTTAAAGCATGGGTGCAGCTATTTTTCGAACAATTCAGGGGATTCCGGTTCATGCTACCAAATCTTTTATGGAGGAGGCCAAGTCAGAGTTTGATCGAATCAAGGGTCTGAAGGAGGAGTTGGAGGTGAAGTTGGCCAAGGTGGAGAAGGAACTGGAGGGTGAGAAGGCGAGCTCTATTGCCCTTGCCGCTTCTCTGAAGCTGGCCGAGGATATGGCTTTGAAACATAAGGATAGCTATGTCTCGGCTTATAGGGAATTGATGCGTCTTCGGGAGGAGGTGGAGACAGCTCAGACTAATTGTAGTGAGCTTCAGGGTCATCTTGTGGGTAGCGTAACTGCTGCCTCCGAGAACCTGATGGAGCAGTTCCGGGTTGTTGCTCCTGATGCCGACTTGACTCTCATTAGTCTGGATAATATTGTGAGAGATGGTAAGATTGTCCCTGATGACCAGGATGATGAAGAGACTGATCCTCCCCCGGTGCCTTCTCTTAAAGTGTCGACCTCCTCTGTTCCTCCCGTCACATCTGATCTGGATTGCCAGATTCTGGACCGAGATGATGGAACCGTGGATGCCGTGCCCCTTCAGATTCGTCCTCCTTCTCTTCATACTGATGCTGTCGGGAAAGCTCCCGATCTTTAGCTGAACTTTTTCTGGACATTTTATGTAAATAGCCCGTTTTGTGGGTTTTTAAACTTTGTTTTGTTTGACACTTCTAGTTGTCTTGAAACTTTTTTTGGAAAAACAAAAAGTAGCTTCTGAGGTTGATTTTGTGGTGATCTCTTGAAGCTTTTATCGTATTATGCATGATATCTGTTTGAAATTTTGCTATTTTGACCTCTTTAGGTTGTTTGCGTGCTTTATCGTTTGTAGCTCGGATCCTTTTAAGGTCGTGCCTGTGGGGGGTCCGATTTTTTCTTCGATTTCCTCGCTCTTTGTTTGTATTTTTGACGCCTTATGACCGATTTCTTTATGTTGGTCCTCCCCAAAAGTTATTTTGTGATCCCCTTTTCTAGGCTTTTACTTGGTCTTTTTCAGGGATTATGTTGATAACTTTCTAATGGTAGGAGTTCGACTTGGTTGTGTCGGTCTCCTTTAAGTTATTTTTCGTAGTCCTCTTTTTTGGATCTTTTGTCAGATCTCTTTCAGGGACTACTTGTATAACTTTTCCGATGGTAGGAGTCCGACTTGGTTGTGTCGGTCTCCTTTAAGTTATTTTTCGTAGTCCTCTTTTTTGGATCTTTTGTCAGATCTCTTTCAGGGAC
>NC_029772.3:13442915-13443081 GCF_000817695.3 Arachis duranensis | reverse complement strand
CCAATGATCTAAGATAGCATAAAAATGAAGATAGCTACCAAAGTCCTCTTAAGATCTAAAGTGATCAAAAGATTCCTAATATAATAGTAAAAGGTCCTACTTATAAGAAACTAGTAGCCTAAGGTGTACAGAAATGAGTAAATGACATAAAAATCCTCTTCCGGGT
>NC_029772.3:13442522-13442698 GCF_000817695.3 Arachis duranensis | reverse complement strand
CAAATCTTGGGCAAAGTATGGACTATCATATATTGCTGGAAATCCCAGGATGTCTACTTTCCAACGCCGTTGAGAGCGCCCCAATTGGGCTTCTGTTGCTCCAGAAAATCCACTTCGAGTGCAGGGAGGTCAGAATCCAACAGCATCTGCAGTCCTTTTTGGTCTCTAAATCAGAT
>NC_029772.3:13441648-13442311 GCF_000817695.3 Arachis duranensis | reverse complement strand
AAACAATGCCAAAAAGTATACAAATTATCCGCTCATCACAACACCAAACTTAAATTGTTGCTTGTCCTCAAGCAACTAAAAGTCAAATAAGATAAAAAGAAGAGAATATGCAATGAATTCCAAAAACATCTGTGAAGATCAGTACTAATTAGATGAGCGGGGCTTTTAGCTTTTTGCCTCTGAATAGTTTTGGCATCTCACTCTATCCTTTGAAATTCAAAATGATAGTTTTGGCATCTCACTCTATCCTTTGAAATTCAGAATGGTTGGCTTCTTTAGGAACTCAGAGTCCAGATAGTGCTAATGATTCTCTTAGTGAAGTATGATGATTCTTGAACATAGCTATTTATTGAGTCTTGGCTGTGGCCCAAAGCACTCTGTCTTGCAGTATTACCACCGGATACATACATGCCACAGACACATAATTGGGTGAACCTTTTCAGATTGTGACTCAGCTTTGCTAAAGTCCCCAATTAGAGGTGTCCAGGGTTCTTAAGCACACTCTTACTTGCCTTGGATCACAACTCTTTATTTCTTTCTATTTTTTTTCGTTTTTCTCTCTCTTTTTTTTTTCGATTTTTTTTCTTTTTTTTTTGAATAGCTTTTTCTTGCTTCAAGAATCATTTTTATGATTTTTCAGATCCTCAGTAACATGTCTCCTTT
>NC_029772.3:13437272-13437758 GCF_000817695.3 Arachis duranensis | reverse complement strand
CCCATTGTTCACAGGATTTCTTTCAGAAGTGTACATAAATTGGTTATTTGCAACCATTTCAATCAGTTCTTGAGCTTCAGTGGGCGTCTTCTTCAGATGAAGAGATCCTCCAGAGGAGCTATCCAAAGACATCTTGGACAGTTCAGAGAGACCATCATAGAAAATACCTATGATGCTCCATTCAGAAAGCATATCAGTGGGACACCTTCTGATCAATTGTTTGTATCTTTCCCAAGCTTCATAGAGGGATTCTCCTTCCTTCTGTCTGAAGGTTTGGATTTCCACTCTAAGATTACTCAATTTTTGAGGTGGAAAGAACTTTGCCAAGAAGGCATTGACTAGCTTTTCCCAAGAGTCCAGGCTTTCTTTAGGTTGAGAGTCCAACCATGTTCTAGCTCTGTCTCTTACAGCAAAAGGGAATAGCATCAGTCTGTAGACCTCAGGGTCAAACCCATTAGTCTTGACAGTGTCACAGATTTGCAAGAA
>NC_029772.3:13435314-13436137 GCF_000817695.3 Arachis duranensis | reverse complement strand
TGTGCAATTCCTCTGCTGTATGTTCTGAATCTTCAATTCTCTGTATTATTGACTTGAAAAGACACAAATTAAAAATATTTTTGGATTTTTAATAATAAGGACAATTCAAAATGCAACAAGAATCAAATAACAATGCATGAAGGATACCAAACTTAGCAGTTTGTATACTACTGACACTAACAAAACGAAAATGCATATGAGACACACAAAACACTCAAGTCAATAGAATTTCAAAGATCAGAGCAAGTAAATCATCAAGAACATCTTGAAGATCACTTAGACATATGAATGCATGCAATTGACACCAAACTTATGATGAGACACTAGACTTAAACAAGAAATATTTTTGGATTTTAAAATTTTGTAAAATTTTTTTTTTTTGTGTTTTTTTTCGAAAATTAAGTGGAAAAAGGATATCAAAATTCTTAATGAGAATTCTAGGAATCAGTGCAATGCTAGTCTAAGACTCCGGTCCAGGAATTAGACATGGCTTCACAGCCAGCCAAACTCTCAAAGAAAGCTTCGGTCCAAAACACTAGACATGACCAAAGGTCAGCCAAGCCTTAGCAGATCACTGCTCCAAAAGCAAGATTGATGAAAAATCAACAAGCTCTTGTGATGATGAGTTGAAACCTCGGTCCAATGAGATTAGACATGGCTTCTCAGCCAGCCAGATTTCAACAAATCATCATGAAACTCTAGAACTCATCTTCAAGAATTTCGAAAAAAATAAATACCTAATCTAAGCAACAAGATGAACCGTCAGTTGTCCAAACTTGAACAATCCCTGGCAATAACGCCAAAAACTTGGTGTTGTTGCCGG
>NC_029772.3:13424712-13433490 GCF_000817695.3 Arachis duranensis | reverse complement strand
GTAGTCCTCTTTCTTGGATCTTTGTCAGATCTCTTTCAAGTACTACTTGTATAACTTTTTTAGTGGTAGGAGTCCGACTTGGTTATGTCGGTCTCCTTTAAGTTATTTTTTGTAGTCCTCTTTTTTGGATCTTTGTCAGATCTCTTTCAGGGACTACTTGTATAACTTTTTAGTTTTGGGCTGACTTTGTTATGTCAGGCCCTTCTAAGTTAAAGTAATCCTCTTTAATAGGGTTGGCCAGACCTCTTTCCAGGGTTTACTTATAACTTGGGTTGACTTGGTCCGATTTCTAAATGTCGGCCAGTCTTATAAGTTATTATATTAGCTATCCGTAAGACCTCGTCAGGTTCTTTTTTGGATTGCTTTCGATAACTTCTTACATTATTCTGTGTTCATCTTTGCCGATTTGTAGAAAATGGTTGGCGTCTTTAGATCGTCTTTTGGGTGAATCGCGTTTTCACTTTTATCGGACGATTGCCTTTTTTTTTCATGGTCACGCAGTGAATTTGTTTTTCACTTTCTGCCGACCTGTTGCTTTATAATCGGACGATGAATACTTCAGATTAATGCGTCTTGACATCTTGTAGAATATCTAAATAATCTTTATTCAAAAAAATGCAAACATGTACATGTGGGAATTTCCTTGTCCCTTTAAGTTGGGTACGATCTAAGTCTCGATATGGTGCCTCATTAAAAAACCTTTTCAGGAAAAAGAGCGCATCCATTTAGTGAGATCTTTTACCTTTTCTAACTGTAGTACCTTCTTAGGTTGCAGGCGTGCCATGATCGAGGAAGCTCTCGTCCATCGAGCTCGGATAGTCTGTAGTATCCCTTCTCCAGTACTTCAATGATTCGGTCGGGTCCTTTCCAGTTTGCTGCCAGCTTTCCTTCTTCGGGTCGAGTTGTTCTGATGTCATTTCTGATTAAGATGAGATCATTCTCTGCAAAATTTCTCGGTACTACCTTTTGATTATATCTGGAAGCCATTCGTTGCTTTAGGCTCTTTCTTGGACTTCGGGTAACAAGTCGAGCTCTTCTCTCTGGAGTTGGGAGTTTGCTTGTTCATTATAGTGGACTACTCGGGGAGATCCTTCTTCGATTTCTATTGGAATCATTGCCTCCGCTCCGTATGCTAGTCGGAATGGTGATTCGTTTGTAGTGGACTGAGGGGTTGTTCGATATGCCCATAGGACCTGTGGAAGTTCCTCGGCCCAAGCTCCCTTTGCTTCTTGTAGCCTCCGCTTTAATCCGGCCAATATAACTTTCTTGGCTGCTTCGGCTTGTCCATTAGCTTGGGGATGTTCAACGGAGGTGAACTGGTATTTTATGTTCAAGTCGGCCACCAGTTTTCTGAAGCCTGCCTCTGTAAATTGGGTACCGTTGTCCGTGGTGATGGAGTATGGTACCCCGAACCTCGTAATAATGTTTCTATATAAGAATTTTCGACTTCTTTGAGTGGTGGCTTTGGCCAGGGGTTCTGCCTCGATCCATTTTGTGAAATAATCTACTCCTACTATGAGGAATTTTACTTGTCCCGATTCCTGTGGGAAGGGTCCGAGAAGGTCGAGTCCCCATTTCGCAAATGGCCAGGGTGAAGTCACGCTGATGAGCTTTTCTGGTGGGGCGATGTGAAAGTTGGCATGCTTCTGGCATGGTGGACATGTCCTTACGAATTCTGTAGCCTCCTTTTGTAGAGTTGGCCAATAGAATCCCGCCCGGAGTATCTTTTTGGTGAGAGCTTGCGCTCCGAGATGATTACCACAAATGCCGCTGTGTACTTCCTCCAAGACTTCTTTTGTGTTGGAAGTTGGTACGCATTTTAGTAAAGGTGTTGATATCCCTCTTTTATACAGCGTGTTGTTTATGATGGTGTAGTACTGTGCCTCCCTTTTCAGCCTCTTTGCCTCCTTTTCATCTGTAGGGAGTTCTTCTGTTTTGAGATAGTTTATTATAGGTGTCATCCATCCTTGATCCCGACCTATTATGGCTAGGATTCTTTCTTCTTCCGCTATTGACGGGTTCTGTAGTACCTCCTGGATGAGGCTTCTGTTGTTGCCCCCTGGTTTGGTGCTAGCTAATTTTGAAAGGGCGTCAGCTCGGGCATTTTGCTCACGAGGTATGTGGTGGATCCTATATTCCCCGAGCTGTCCGAGCTGTTCTTTGGTTTTATCCAAATATTTTTTCATGGTCGGATCTTTGGTTTGGTAGCTTCCCGTTATTTGTGAGGTGATGACTTGTGAGTCATTGTAGATGTTGAGTTTCCGAGCTCCAACCTCCCTAGCCAGCTTCAGACCAGCTAGTAGTACTTCGTATTCAGCCTGGTTGTTTGAGGCCGGGAATCTGAATTTGAGGGAGAGCTCAAGTTGAGTTCCTTGATTGCTTTCAATTATCATACCCGCACTGCTTCCTGTTTTATTCGAGGATCCGTCCACATATATGTTCCATTCTATGGGGATTTCCGGGATGTCTGTAAATTCCGCGATGAAGTCAGCCAGGTGCTGCGATTTGATTGCTGTACGTGCCTCGTATTGGAGGTCGAATTCGGACAACTCGATTGCCCATTGTAGGATTCTTCCTGCTAGATCTGTTTTCTGCAATATCCCTTTTATGGGTTGGTTGGTTCGAACTTTAATGGTATGCGCTTGGAAATATGGGCGAAGCCGCCGGGATGTGAGGATTAGAGCGTAGGCAAACTTTTCCATTTTCTGGTAGTTCAACTCGGATCCCTGTAGTGCTTTACTAATGAAGTAGACGGGTTGCTGTCCTCTTTCGTCTTCTCGAATCAGCGCTGAGGCTATTGCCCGACTTCCTACTGCGAGGTATAGTATGAGCGATTCTCCCTCTTGTGGTCGAGATAGGATAGGTGGTTGCCCTAAGAATCTTTTGAAGTCTTTGAAGGCTTGTTCACATTCCGCTGTCCATTCAAAGTTCTTTCCCTTTTTTAAGGTAGCATAGAAAGGGGGGGATCTTATCGCTGATCCTGCTAGGAATCTGGACAAGGCTGCCAACCTTCCATTGAGCTGTTGGACCTCTTTGACGCAGGTTGGGCTCTTCATGTTGAGTATGGCTTGGCATTTATCTAGATTTGCCTCGATTCCCCTTTGTGTGAGCATAAATCCTAAAAATTTACCTGCTTCTACTGTGAAGGTGCATTTAGCTGGGTTGAGTTGCATGCCATGTTTCCTTATGGTATCGAATACTTGAATCAAATTGGTTAGCAACATCTCTTCACTTTGCGTCTTTATTAACATATCATCCACGTAGACCTCCATGATTTTTCCGATGTGATCTGAGAAGATTTTATTCATTAGCCTTTGATAAGTGGCTCCTGCATTTTTCAGGCCGAAAGGCATCACAATGTAACAATAATTTGCCTTAGGTGTAAGAAATGAGGTTTTTTCTTGGTCTGGCGGATACATTGGTATCTGGTTGTACCTTGAGTATGCATCCATGAATGAGAGATACTTGTATCCCGATGAAGCATCTACTAGAGCGTCGATGCTTGGGAGTGGGTAAGGGTCTTTCGGGCAGGCTTTGTTGAGGTCAGTGTAGTCGGTGCACATTCGCCACTTCCCATTTGACTTTTTTACCAAGACGACGTTTGCTAGCCATAGTGGATATTTGACTTCCCTTATGAACTCGGCCTCAAGTAGTGCTTGTACTTGTTCTTCTACAGCCTGAGCTCGTTCTGGTCCAAGCTTTCTCCGTCTTTGTTGTACCGGCCGGGATCCCGGATAGACTGCCAATTTGTGGCTCATTAGTTCGGGATCAATACCTGGCATGTCGGCGGCTTTCCATGCGAAGAGATCAACATTATCTCGTAGGAACCGATTAGTGATTCCTTTATGTCTCCTTTTAGGATCGTGCCAATATTAGTTGTTTTATCCGAGATATCTCCGATCTGGATTCTTTATACTTCTCCTTCGGGTTGTGGTCGGAGTTCTTCTCGTCTCTGAACTCCACCGAGCTCGATTGTGTGGAACTCTCCTCCTTCACCTCGGAGGTTTAAGCTTTCGTTATAACAGCGATGTGCCATCTTTTGATCTGCTTTTATCGTAGCTATCCCTTCCATAGTTGGGAATTTCATACATAGATGTGGAGTTGAAACTATTGCACCGAGTTGATTTAACGTTGTCCGACCAATTAAGGCATTGTAGGCTGAGCTTACGTCGACCACGATGTAGTCTATCTTGAGTGTTCTGGATTGGTTCCCCTTTCCGAAGGTTGTATGCAGCGATACGTATCCCAGTGGTTGAACTGGGACATCTCCTAATCCGAATAGACTGTTTGGGTATGCTCTTAGCTCTTTTTCTTCTAGGCCGAGTTTGTCGAAGGCAGTTTTAAACAGGATGTCGGCAGAGCTTCCTTGGTCGATTAGTGTGCGGTGGAGGTTGGCGTTTGCCAATATGATCGTGATGACCATGGGGTCGTCATGTCCCGAAATGATTCCGGATGCGTCTTCTTTAGTAAACGTGATTGCCGGGATGTCTGGTGTCTCCTTCTGTCCTTCGACATGGTATACCTCTTTGAGGTGTCGCTTGCGGGATGATTTGGAGATTCCTCCCCCAGCAAATCCACCGTGTATCACGTGGACATGCCTTTCCGGTGTGCGAGTCGATCGTTCAGATCGTCCGACATCCTCATCCGTCCTTCTTTTCCTTGGCTCTTCGTCCCGGTTGGCCAAGAACCGATCTAACTTTCCTTCTCGAACTAATTTTTCTATGACGTTTTTAAGTCGAAACATTCGTTGGTGGAATGCCCTCGAAGTCGGTGATATTCACAGTACTCATTCCGATTTCCCCCTCCTCTTTTGCCTTTAAGTGGCCGAGCTGGGGGAATTTTTTCCGTATGGCAGACTTCTTTGTAAACGTCTACCAAGGATACCCTAAGAGGGGTGTAGTTGTGATATTTCTTGATTTTCTCTCCGGAGCGATCTTCCTTTTTCTTGGATTCTTTGTCTCGGTAGGCAGAACCGGACCTTGAGGCTTCGCCAAGTCGAGAATTTTCCTCCATGTTAATGTACTTCTGTGCTCGCTCTTGTACTTCATCTAGGGATGTCGGGTATCTTTTTGATATAGATTGGCTGAATGGTCCTTCTCGCAGGCCGATCTCCTTGCTTGATCCTTAGTAGGCTAGGCGCATGTTTGGCTTTATCCTTTTGTATGGAGAATCAGGCCAGGAACTTCTTGGCCAGGTCGTCAAAACTTGAGATGGATTTTGGAGGTAAGTTGTCGAACCATTTAATGGCTGTCTTGGTGAGAGTTGTTGGAAAGGCTTTGCAACGAACTGCGTCTGAAGCATCGGTGAGGTACATTCTACTTCTGAAGTTGCTGAGATGATGATTGGGGTCGGAGGTACCGTCATATGGAGTTATATCCGGAAGCTTGAAATCCTTTGGAATTTTGGTCTTCATAATTTCTCTGGTAAATAGATCTTGATCTTTCTGAGAACTATCCTCTGTGGATGGTCGAGTGGCTTTAGTTTTGAGATCAGCTTCGAGTTTTATGAGCTTATCTTCTAATTCTCGATGTCGCCTTATTTCCCGGCGTAGATCTTCTTCTTTTTCACGTTGATGTTGGGCTTCTTTCTCAAGTTGCTCCAATCGACTTTGAAGTGCTTCTATTACTCCTGGATTTGATGAATTTTTGTCTCCGTTGGTTTCTGGCGTATCTTTGAGTATTGTGTCCACGTTTTTATGCGGTGTTTTGTCTTCCAAACCTGAATCGTGGTCGTTGTCATGGTCATCCGCCATGTTAATGGGATGACTTCCAGGTACCCCGGCAACAGCGCCAATGTTCCGTGGGTTACCTGAAACTGTAGGTCGATCTCGGTTGAGATCTTCTGGGTTGGTCGGAGTCGACGTGTCCGGCAGGTGCACGGCGGCCGGAGCTGGTGCGTCCGACTTGTTGGACTTGGAGGTGGTGCTGATCCTTCGTCCCCAAAGGTTGGGGGGTACCTGCAAGGGACTCCGATGCTTAAGTTAGCAAGGGTCTTAAACAGGTATTGAGTAGAATCAGAGTATGAGTTATACCTGGGTGCTCTAGTGTATTTATAATGATGAGATGTGGCCTCCTGTGGATAAGATAAGTTAGTTATCTTATCTTATCTTTATCTTATCTTTAAGTGAGGTCATCTTTAAGCGAACCGCCTTTATCTCTATGGGCTTTGGGCTGCCCTTGGATTTGGGACGTGTTCCTATATTTGGGCCCTTCGTTTGGGCTTTCCTGCGACTTGGCCGAGCTCTTTGAGAAGAGGTCGGTTTGTCCTGACCTGAAGAGGTCAGTCGCTTTGTCTGTAGAACATCCCGGGTCGGACAGCTCGACCCGGGGTATGAACAACGCCTATTCGGGATACAATCAAATCCTGATGTACCCACCTGATCAAGAAAAAACCTCATTCTTAACTCCAAAAGCAAATTACTGCTATGTCGTCATGCCATTCGGACTCAAAAACGCAGGAGCCACCTATCAAAGATTAATGAATAAAGTCTTTGCAGACCATGTCGGGAAACTCATGGAGGTATATGTGGACGACATGTTAGTAAAAACACAAAGTGAGGAATCATTACTATCCGATCTCGCCCAAGTATTCAATACCATAAGAAAGTATGGCATGCGACTTAACCCTGCAAAATGCACCTTTGCAGTAGAAACTGGCAAATTCTTGAGTTTCATGCTCACACAAAGAGGAATCAAAGCAAACCCGGACAAGTGCCAGGCCATACTCGATATGAAAAGCTCGACCTGTGTCAAAGAAGTGCAATAGCTCAACGGGCGACTGGCAGCCTTGTCCAGATTTCTAGCCAGATCAGCCATAAGATCTCTCCCATTCTACACCATACTAAGGAAGGGAAAGAAGTTCGAATGGACACCAGTGTGCGAGCAAGCCTTCCAGGATTTCAAAAGATTCCTGGGACAGCCGCCCATCCTTACCTGACCATGGAAAGGAGAAGCACTCATATTATACCTCATAGTAGGAAGTCGGGCAGTAGCTTCAGCACTAGTCAGAGAGGACGAAAGTGGACAGCAACCTATATATTTCATAAGCAAAGCGCTACAAGGGTCCGAGCTGAACTATCAAAAAATAGAGAAGTTCGCCTACGCTCTTATATTAACCTCTCGACGACTTCGCCCGTACTTCCAGGCTTACACCATTAAAGTTCGGACCAACCAGCCCATAAAAGGCATTCTGCAGAAAACAGATTTAGCGGGAAGAATCCTACAGTGGGCAGTCGAGTTGTCCGAATTTGACCTCCAATATGAAGCTCGGACAGCCATCAAATCACAGTATCTGGCCGACTTCATTGCATAGTACACTAACACCCCGAAAATCCCTACAAATTGGAATCTTTACGTGGATGGCTCTTCCAATAAAACCGGGAACGGAGCAGGCGTGATAATAGAAAGTAATCAAGGAACCTAAATCAAACTCTCCCTGAAGTTTGAGTTCCCTGCTTCCAATAACCAGGCTGAGTATGAGGTGCTATTGGTTGGTTTGAAGCTGGCTAAAGAGGTTGGAGCCCAAAAACTTATCATCTTCAGTGACTCACAGGTAATCACCTCACAAATAGCAGGGACCTACCAAGCCAAAGACCCTGCCATAAAAAAGTACTTGGACAAAACCAGGGAACAACTCGGACAATTCAAAGAATACGAGATCCGGCATATACCTCGGGAACAAAATGCCTGAGCTGACGCACTCTCAAAATTAGCCAGCACCAAACCAGGGGGCAATAATAGGAGCCTTATCTAGGAAATACTGCAAAGCCCATCAATCTCGGAGGAAGAAAAGGTCTTAGCTATATCAGGTCAGGATCAAGGGTGGATGACTCCCATAATCAGCTACCTCAAATCAGAGATACTCCCTACAGATAAAAATGAGGCAAAGAGGTTAAAGCGGGATGCACAGTATTACACCATCATAAACAACATCCTATACAAGAGAGGGATTTCGACACCTCTACTAAAATGTGTGACGGCCTCTAACACAAAAGAGATCTTAGAAGAAATACAAGTGGCACATGTGGCAATCATCTCGGAGCAAGAGCTCTTGCCAAGAAAGTACTCCGAGCCGGATTCTTTTGGCCGACTTTACAAAAAGAATCCAATGAGTTCGTTAAGACATGTCCACCATGTCAGAAGCATGCTAACTTCCACATCGCCTCACCAGAAGAACTCATCATCGTAACATCACCTTGGCCATTTGTAAAGTGGGGACTTGACCTCCTTGGGCCCTGGTGCACAAAATTGTGATCAATACTTTTCACAACTCAAATAATCCTTGGTGATGAATCTAAAAACTTGGTGTTCAATACCATGGCATAAACACAACTTCGCACAACTAACCAGCAAGTGTACTGGGTCGTCCAAGTAATAAACCTTACTCGAGTAAGGGTCGATCCCATAGAGATTGTTGGTATGAAGCAAGCTATGGTCACCTTGTAAATCTTAGTCAGGCAAACTCAAATGGTTATGGATGATGAATAAAACATAAAGATAAAGATAGAGATACTTATGCAATTCATTGGTGGGAATTTCAGATAAGCGTATGGAGATGCTGTGTTCCTTCCGTCTCTCTGCTTTCCTACTGTCTTCATCCAATCCTTCTTACTCCTTTCCATGGCAAGCTGTATGCAAGGGTTTCACCGTTGTCAGTGGCTACCTCCCATCCTCTCAATGGAAATGTTCAACGCACCCTATCACGGCACGGCTATCCATCTGTCGGTTCTCAATCAGGCCGGAATAGAATCCAGTGATTCTTTTGCGTCTGTCACTAACG
>NC_029772.3:13423715-13424243 GCF_000817695.3 Arachis duranensis | reverse complement strand
AGAGATGAGTAAATGACATAAAAATCCACTTCCGGGCCCACTTGGTGTGTGCTTGGGCTGAGCAATGAAGCATTTTCGTGTAGAGACTCTTCTTGGAGTTAAACGCCAGCTTTTGTGCCAGTTTGGGCGTTTAACTCCCATTCTTGTGCCAGTTCCGGCGTTTAACGCTGGGAATTCTGTTGGTGATTTTGAACGCCGGTTTGGGCCATCAAAGCTTGAGCAAAGTATGGACTATTATATATTGCTGGAAAGCCCAGGATGTCTACTTTCCAACGCCGTTGAGAGCGCACCAATTGGGCTTCTATAGCTCCAGAAAATCCACTTCGAGTGCAGAGAGGTCAGAATCCAACAGCATCTGCAGTCCTTTTTAGTCTCTGAATCAGATTTTTGCTCAGGTCCCTCAATTTCAGCCAGAAAATACTTGAAATCACAAAAAAACACACAAACTCATAGTAAAGTACAGAAAAGTGAATTTTAACTAAAAACTAATAAAAATATACTAAAAACTAACTAGAACATACTAGAAAC
>NC_029772.3:13422659-13423303 GCF_000817695.3 Arachis duranensis | reverse complement strand
TTAGAGGTATCCAGGGTTCTTAAGCACACTCTTTTTGCCTTGGATCACAACTTTATTTTTTTCTTTTTCTTTCTTTTTTTTTCTTTTTTTTTCTCTTTTTTTCGAAATTTTTTTTTGTATTCACTGCTTTTTCTTGCTTCAAGAATCATTTTTATGATTTTTCAGATCCTCAGTAACATGTCTCCTTTTTCATCATTCTTTCAAGAGCCAACATTCATGAACTACAAATTCAAAAGACATATGCACTGTTTAAGCATACATTCAGAAAACAAAAGTATTGCCACCACATCAAAATAATTAAACTGTTATAAAATTCAAAATTCATGCAATTCTTCTCTTTTTCAATTAAGAACATTTTTTATTCAAGAAAGGTGATGGATTCATAGGACATTCATAACTTTAAGGCATAGACACTAAGATACTAATGATCACAAGACACAAACATAGATAAACATAAGCACTATAATTCGAAAAACAGGAAAATAAAGAACAAGGAAATTAAAGAACGGGTCCACCTTAGTGATGGTGGCTTGTTCTTCCTCTTGAAGATCCTATGGAGTGCTTGAGCTCCTCAATGTCTCTTCCTTATCTTTGTTGCTCCTCTCTCATGATTCTTTAATCTTCTCTAATTTCATGGAGGAGGA
>NC_029772.3:13421371-13422185 GCF_000817695.3 Arachis duranensis | reverse complement strand
TTCTTCTCCAATCATGATGCTATGAATCATGATAGCTCGGTCTATAGTAACTTTGGCCCGGTTGCTAGTGGGAATGATTGAGTGTTGGATAAACTCCAACCATCCCCTAGCCACGGGCTTGAGGTCATGCCTTCTCAATTGAACCGGCTTTCCTCTTGAATCTCTCTTCCATTGGGCGCCCTCTTCACAAATGCATGTGAGGACTTGGTCCAACCTTTGATCAAAGTTGACCCTTCTAGTGTAAGGATGTCCATCTCCTTGCATCATGGGCAAGTTGAATGCCAACCTTACATTTTCCGGACTAAAATCCAAGTATTTCCCCCGAACCATAGTAAGCCAATTCTTTGGGTCCGGATTCACACTTTGATCATGGTTCTTGGTGATCCATGCATTGGCATAGAACTCTTGAACCATTAAGATTCCGACTTGTTTAATGGGGTTGGTAAGAACTTCCCAACCTCTTCTTAGGATCTCATGTCGGATCTCCGGATATTCACTCTTTTTGAGTTTGAAAGGGACCTCGGGGATCACCTTCTTCAAGGCCACAACTTCATAGAAGTGGTCTTGATGCGCCCTTGAGATGAATCTCTCCATCTCCCATGACTCGCAGGTGAAAGCTTTTGCCTTCCCTTTCCTCTTTCTAGAGGTTTCTCCGGCCTTGGATGCCATAAATGGTTATGGAAAAACAAAAAGCAATACTTTTACCACACCAAACTTAAAAGGTTGCTCGTCCTCGAGCAAAAGAAGAAAGAAGAGAGTAGAAGAAGAAGAAATAGAGGAGATGGGGATGGCTTTGTGGTTCGGCCAAAGGGGG
>NC_029772.3:13419674-13421135 GCF_000817695.3 Arachis duranensis | reverse complement strand
TACCTGAAATCACAGAAAAACACACAAACTCATAGTAAAGTCCAAAAAAGTGAATTTTAATTAAAAATTGATAAAAATATACTAAAAACTAACTAAATCATACTAAAAACAATGCCAATACAGATGCTCAGAGCAATATTGGAACCTCCCAACACCAAACTTAGAGTTTGAATGTGGGGGTTCAACACCAAACTTAGAAGTTGGTTGTGGCCTCCCAACACCAAACTTAGAGTTTGATTGTGGGGGCTCTGTTTGGCTCTGTTTTGAGAGAAGCTCTTCATGCTTCCTCTCCATGATGACAGAGGGATATCCTTGAACCTCAAATACAAAGGATTCTCCATTCACTTGAATGATCAATTCTCCTCTATCAACATCAATCACAGCCTTTGCTGTGGCTAGGAAGGGTCTGCCAAGGATGATGGATTCATCCATGCACTTCCCAGTCTCTAGGACTATGAAATCAGCAGGGATGTAATGGTCTTCAACCTTTACCAGAACATCCTCTACAAGTCCATAAGCTTGTTTTCTTGAGTTGTTTGCCATCTCTAGTGAGATTTTTGCAGCTTGCACCTCAAAGATTCCTAGCTTCTCCATTACAGAGAGAGGCATGAGGTTTGCACTTGACCCTAGGTCACACAAGGCCTTCTTGAAGGTCATGGTGCCTATGGTACAAGGTATTGAAAACTTCCCAGGATCCTGTCTCTTTTGAGGTAATTTCTGCCTAGATAAGTCATCCAGTTCTTTGGTGAGCAGAGGGGGTTCATCCTCCCAAGTCTCATTTCCAAATAACTTGTCATTTAGCTTCATGATTCCTCCAAGGTATTTAGCAACTTGCTCTTCAGTGACATACTCATCCTTTTCAGAGGAAGAATACTCATCAGAGCTCATAAATGGCAGAAGTAAGTCCAATGGAATCTCTATGGTCTCATTTTGAGCCTCAGATTCCCATGGTTCCTCATTGGGAAACTCATTGGAGGCCAGTGGACGTCCATTGAGGTCTTCCTCAGTGGCGTTCACTGCCTCTTCCTCCTCTCCAAATTTTGCCATGTTGATGGGTTTGCACTCTCCTTTTGGATTTTCTTCTGTATTGCTTGGAAGAGTACTAGGAGGGAGTTCAGTAATTTTCTTGCTCAGCTGACCCACTTGTGCCTCCAAGTTTCTAATGGAGGACCTTGTTTCAGTCATGAAACTTTGAGTGGTTTTGATTAGATCAGAGACCATGGTTGCTAAGTCAGAGGTATTCTGCTTAGAATTCTCTGTCTCTTGCTGAGAAGATGATGGAAAAGGCTTGCCATTGCTAAACCTATTTCTTCCACCATTATTGTTTTTAAAACCTTTGTTGAGGTCTCTGTTGATCCTTCCATGAGAGATTTGGATGATTTCTCCATGAAGGATTATAGGTGTTTCCATAGGGCTCTCCCATGTAATTCACCTCTTCCATTGAAGGGTTCTCAGGATCAT
>NC_029772.3:13416890-13419177 GCF_000817695.3 Arachis duranensis | reverse complement strand
AGTCTGTAGACCTCAGGGTCAACCCCATTAGTCTTGACAGTGTCACAAATTTGCAAGAATTCAGCTAAAAACTGATGAGGATCTTCCAATGGAAGTCCATGGAACTTGCAATTCTGTTGCATTAGAGAAACTAATTGAGGCTTAAGCTCAAAGTTGTTTGCTCCAATGGCAGGGATAGAGATGCTTCTCCCATAAAAGTCGGGAGTAGGTGTAGTAAAGTCACCCAGCACCTTCTTTTCATTGTTGGCATTGTTGTTGTTTTCGGCTGCCATGGGTTCTTCTTCTTTGAAGATTTTTGTTAGGTCCTCTACAGAGAGTTGTGCCTTAGCTTCTCTTAGCTTTCGCTTCAAGGTCCTTTCAGGTTCAGGGTCAGCCTCAACAAGAATGCTTTTGTCTTTGCTTTTGCTCATATAAAAGAGAAGAAAACAAGGGAATATGTGGAATCCTCTATGTCACAGTATAGAGATTCCTTGAGGTGTCAGAGGAAAATAAAAATAGAAGGAAGAAGTAGAGAATTTGAACTTATCAAGAAAGATGGAGTTCGAATTGTGCATTAAGGAATAGTGTTAGTCCATAAATAGAAGGATGTGAGGAGAGGGGAAGTAATTTTCGAAAATTAAGTAAAAGATTTTGAAAACATTTTGAAAAATACTAATTGATATTCGAAAACCAAGAGTGGAAAAGAAATCAAGTGATTTTTGAAAAAGATTTTGAAATTAGAAATAAAAAAGATTTGATTGAAAACTATTTTTGAAAAAGATGTGATTAAAAAGATATGATTTGAAAAACATTTTAAAAAAGATTTGATTTTGAAAATTAATGACTTGGCTATCAAGAAAAGATATGATTCAAACATTAAACCTTTCTCAACAGAAAAGGCAACATACTTGAAATGTTGAATCAAATCATTAATTGATAGCAAGTATCCTGAAAAATAGAAAGAAATTGATTTTGAAAAAGATTTGATTGAAAAGATATGATTTGAAAAAGATTTGATTTTGAAAAATTTTTGAAAACTTGAAAAAAATTTGCATTGAAAACAGAATCTTCCCTCTTGTGCCATCCTGGCGTTAAACGCCCAAAATGGTGCATATTCTGGCGTTTAACGCCCAAACTACTACCCTTTTGGGCGTTAAACGCCCAGCCAGGCACCCTGGCTGGCGTTTAAACGCCAGTTTGCCCTTCTTCACTGGGCGTTTTGAACGCCCAACTTTTTCTGTATAATTCCTCTGCTGTATATTCTGAATCTTCAATTCTCTGTATTATTGACTTGAAAAGACACAAATTAAAAATATTTTTTGGATTTTTAACAAAGAGGAATAATCAAAATGCAACTAAAATCAAATAACAATGCATGCAAGACACCAAACTTAGCAGTTTGTATACCACTGACACTAACAAAATGGGAATGCATATGAGACACACAAAACACTCAAGTCAATAGAATTCAAATATCAGAGCAAGAAATCATCAAGAACAACTTGAAGATTAATGAAGACACATGCATGAATGCAGAGCAATGAAATCATTAAGAGCAACTTGAAGATCACTAAAGACACACATGAATGAATGCAAGAAGAACAAAAACATGCAATTGACACCAAACATAAAATGAGACTCTAGACTCAAACAAGAAATTTTTTTGGATTTTTTTCGAAAATTAAGTGGAAAAGAAAATAAAGGTATCAAAATTCTTAATGAGAATTCCAGGAATCATGCAATGTTAGTCTAAGACTCCGGTCCAGGAATTAGACATGGCTTCATAGACAGCCAAGCTTTCAAAGAAAGCTTCGGTCCAAAACACTAGACATGGCCAATGGCCAGCCAAGCCTTAGCAGATCACTGCTCCAAAAGCAAGATTGATAAAAATCAACAAGCTCTTGTGATGATAAGTTGAAACCTCGGTCCAATAAAATTAGACATGGCTTCACAGCCAGCCAGACTTCAACAGATCATCATGAAACTCTAGAATTCATTCTCAAGAATTCTGAAAAAAAAAATACCTAATCTAAGCAACAAGATGAACCGTCAGTTGTCCAAACTCAACAATCCCCGGCAACGGCGCCAAAAACTTGGTGCACGAAATTGTGATCAATACTTTTCACAACTCAAATAATCCTTGGTGATGAATCCAAAAACTTGGTGTTCAATACCATGGCATAAACACAACTTCGCACAACTAACCAGCAAGTGTACTGGGTCGTCCAAGTAATAAACCTTACGCGAGTAAGGGTCGATCCCACGGAGATTGTTAGTATGAAGCAAGCTATGGTCATCTTGTAAATCT